>NC_052532.1:10088046-10388046 GCF_016699485.2 Gallus gallus | reverse complement strand
AAAAAAAATCTAGGGCCCATTTTATTTGAAATTTAACTGATCCTTCAGGGCAGACTCCACTGTGTTCTTTGCGTCAGGATATTTCATATGCCTGCTCACTCTGAAATGACTAAATGTGAAATCCATTAGAATTCACAAATGGAAAATAATGCAACACACACAGGAAGGTTATTTCACTTTCTCCTCCTGTCTTGCATCATCAGTTATGTTGGTGTAAATTGGGTATGAAAAACTACTACTCTTCTGTTGTTTTATTTTATCTCATTGGCACATAGGGTCAGAGGCAGATGTTGGTGGTATGGCAGTAGAGGTTGAACCTTTCCAAAAACATTTCATTACATTTTGTTGCTTAGTGACAGATGGCATCACAGGAGCAGTCTTACAAAATGGCATCTGACATGGAAGTGTGTACGAAGCAAAGATGTGTCACTGAATTCCACCATGCAGAAAAAATTGTATCCACTGACATCCACTGACACTTGCTTCATTTGTGGAGACCAAACAGTGGATATGAGTACTGTGAGATGGTGGGTGGTGAATCTCAGAAGTGGAGACAGTGACAGTTGATCACGTCTTCTGGCGCAGGGTTTTATGAGTGTGGCACACAGGCTCTTGTTCATCACTGGTGAAAATGCATAGCTAATAATGGTAACTATCTTGACAAGCATAGCTGAGAATTTCCTATGGTATGCTCTACCATACTTTTCATGGAAATAAATAGGAGGCATTACTTTCAAAGCAGCCTGTATCATTCCTGTTAGTAGGGATGAGATCGAAGATCAGCTCCAAAGTATCTGCCTTTCGTTATGTGATCTCAACATTATTGCACACTTAAAGTAAAAAAGATGGTCCAACATTGAGGATACTGTCTCCCTGCTTTACATTGCCCAAGTTCAGTTCTCTGTTTCTGTGCAGTTTATGTAATGCCACTAACACCATACAAAGCAATTTTCATATAGAAGCCTTATGCCAGCTCTATCTGAACTGGTGTTTTGATGCCTGCAGAGGTGTGAATTTGAACCCTGGAAGCTGCATGAGGTTTTTTTTAGTCTGTATTTAATAATTACCCATGGATCTTGCCATGCTTGAATGTCACTGCACAGCCAAACAGCATCTCAGTTGTCTGAGCCTCACTTTCGCTTTTGTGAAATGAAGTTAATGGTACTTTATTATCTTTTTTTTCTCTCCCCCCACTTCTAATTTGGCTTGTCAAAAGCCAAAAAGGATGTGTGATCTACATCCTCCAGGCTGTGCTTTCCTCTCTTCTAGGTACAAAGTTCAGGAGTATTTGCCAAGAGCAGGAAGGGAGAGTGTTACACTGTTAGCACAACACAATAACACTGGAAATCTCACAGCCTGCTAGGAATTAAATTCATGGAGTCATTCTGATTTTCCAGACATGATGAAGAACTCAGTATGGGTAATTTGTTTTGTTTTGTTTGACCCCAAATTCTCACTGATTTTTTTTTTAACTTTACCAGAAATACTTGGCAGAGTAGGAGAGTCAAACTCAATCTTCCAAGACAAAATCGCTTACAGGAAAAGTAAAGATGAACAAAGGCAGTGAGATTAAAAAATAAACAAATAAATTCCTAGAGAGGAAGTGAAATGAGGTGATGATAGAAAGGAAGAGGTGATTGGAATAGAGAAGGATGGTGCCAGAAATTGTACATATATCTCTCTTTTTGGTAGGAGAATTTCCATATGCTGCCAAGGGCCTAGGCTGGAGCAGGGTAACTTTCTATTGTGTTCAGCAGAGTGACAGGAGAAAACCATTCAACCTCTAGGACTTGGGCAGTCTATAGACTACATCTGCTATAGACCCGGTACACAGAATTTCAATCAGTTTTGAAAACCGTCCTTTGCCTTCACTCTAAAAGCAGACAGCAATGAGTCGGCACTGAAGATACTGTCACAGCATATGAGAGTTATTCGTGACAGTAGGTAAATACCAAAGGTGATGCACTGTTCCACACTTTGATGCTACTAATTAGTCAGTGAGTTATTTAAAAATTAGCCTCTAGCAAAATATTTAAAATGTCTGTAGCAATGCTGGAGACGTCTTCAGATTCAGACACCAACAATGAATAAGTAAACTTAGCCTTAGGCTCAAAAAAGAAACATATTTTCTTAATTTTATAGTCATTACTGGATGAAAATTTCTCTGTACACCCCTGATAGAGTAGGGTTTGTTATGCTTTTTTTTCTGGGCCACAAGGTTTTAATCATCTTTTTAGAATTCTAGCAGTTGTGAATAAAGGCACAAATACAGCATACCTGTTCTACCAGTATAATGCTTCTGTTATTACTGGGACTGCTTTTTCACTACACTAGAGTAAAGGAAGTAGAGCTCAGGAGTACATTATATCACTCTAATCTGGACATTTCAGGTAAACAGTTTTCCAGTCGACAGAAACCAAACTGAAAACTGCAATTTTTTTCAGTTCTTGACTATTTAAAGGAATCTCATGAAACTAATTTTTTTATTTTTCACTTTTTCCCTATAGAATCATAGAATGGTTTGGATTGGAAGGGACCTTTAAGATCACGGAGTTCCAACCCCTCTGCTGTAGACAGGGATACCTCCTTCTAGACCAGATTGCTCAATGCCCCATCCAGCCTGGCCTTGAATGCCTCCAGGGACAGGACATCTACAACCACTCTGGGCAGTATTTCCTGATAGAAAAACTAAAAGCAGCAATTACTGAATTGCCTTCAAAAATATAAATGCATTTGGTAAAACCTGAAAAAAAATCAAAGTGAAAACAGCAATATTTCCATTGAAAAACTGTTATCAAGGGTGGGAGCTGTTTTGTATAAATAAAATTACTTTTTCACAGAAATTTCACAGAAATAGATTTTCACAGAATCACAGAATTGCAGGAGTTGGAAGGGGCCTCAAGAGGTCATTGAGTCCAACCTCCCAAATAAAGTATGTACCTTACAATAGGTAGCACAGGTAGGCATCCAAACGAGTCTTGAGTATTTCCATAGAAGGAGACTCCACAACCAATCTGGGCAACCTGTTCCAGTGCTCCATCACCCTTACCATAAAGAAGTTCTTCCGCATGTTTGTATGGAACTTCCTATATACAAGTTTTAGGCCATTGGTCCTTGTCCTATTGCTATACACCACCAAGAAGAGCCTGGCCTCATCCATTTGCTTCCCACTTCTCTTTAGATATTTTTATACATTTATCAGATACCCCCTTAGTCTTCTCCTCTCCAGGCTGAACAGATTCAGGTTACTCAGCCCTCCGCCACACTCCTTGTAGGAAATCCCTGTATTTTTTGAACTGGAGAGCCCAGAACTGGACATGAAAATGTGGCCTCACCAGGGCAGAGCACAGGGTGAGGAGCACCTCCCTCATTCTCCAGGCCACAGTCTTTTTAATCTCCCCTAGAATACCATTAGTCTTCTTGGCCACAAGGGCACACTGCTGGCTCATGGCCAACCTGTTGTCCACCAGAACATCCAGGTCCTTCTCCGCAGAGCACCTTTCCAGCAGATCATCCCCTAACCTGTACCGATGAAAAATATGTGAAATTTCTTTGTTGTAGAGACCACTGACAATAAAGAATAGTTCCTTTTAGTTGTGGGGTAAGATTCAGAAAGAAAATGATAGTCAGCAAAGCCTTGCAGATAAATATGCATGACATTTATAATGGTTATCTCACCTTGTATTTCCTTTCGCTATTTTTAATCCTGTATTTACTATTGCTTTTGAACATCTTTACATCCATCTACTCTTTCTAAAATGAAGGCATAAATCTATTGCTTTCTTTGCTATGAGTTGACCCTGTAAAGTCAAATTTATATTTGTGATGTTTCTAAATAGTGATAGAATCAAGTTTTTGATCTAAGAACTTCCTTTTAACACAGTGTCTTACTTAAGTGGGTTCATAAGTAAGTACATTGCCTCTAGTAAAAAAGTCAATAGCCATTATAAAGAAATGTCATCTTTTTTCTCCCTTTGAAAAATCAGCAAACTCCCAACACTGTATTCAGCACTGGTTGTGGTATCAGCCACAGGCCTGACTATATTCTATATGACTCTTTTTCACCTTTCACCAAATCAGCAGAAGAGAATGCTGCAAGTTCACAGATGTTTTGTTTTATCTGCTGCTGTCGTAGTTATTTTCAAATTAATCCTTAGATGATGAATTCCTTAGGGAAAGTCCTTTTGTCAGCTAGCACAAAACTGATTGCTTTGCTGCTGTCCTTTTGATTTACAGAGAAAAATCCCATGTCTGATGTACAACTTTGATTTCCTACTAATTAAAATTGCAGTGTGGGAGCTCATCACTCCTCCTCCACTCCACCCTGCTGAGGTTCAAGGCAACCTTTGGAAAACAGTCACCCCCTGATGAGTTTACATCGAAGAGAAGTCCTTATTGCTGTTTACATAGTTCTCCCAGATTTACTAAACACTTTGTGTTTCTAGAAGCAGGTGAGATAATTTAAAGCATGAACTACACATAAAGAAAATATATTATTGTACTGTCTATCGAAAATGAGGGATCTGATTTTTCTGCCTTTCAAAAGGACATTGTCATGGGAATTTCAAGTGCTACAAAGATCAACAGCAAAATTTCAGTTATGTGTTAGCTTTGGAGAAGTGAATTACGCCAGTTAGATCTTCTGCAGCATTATTATTACTGGACTGAAATCACTCCACATATAATTCACAGAAACTTTTCCGTGGGCAAAAAGACTTATACATATTGCAGCAGTATAAAAATAAAAATATAAAGGACATCATTTATCTGAAATTATTTTTAGAGCTTGATGCCAAACGAAAAAATCCTTCTCTTCTTTTCTTTTTCCTTTCTTTTTATCTTTTTCTTCTTCTTTGTGTGTGTATGTGTAAAAGCATTTTTTCTTTTTTTTCTTTCTCTCTCTTTTTTTTTTTTTTTTTTTTGCAGAAGCCCATCATTTTGCTAAAATTGAAATTAATTTTTTCTTCCCGTGTCTTTCTACACAAGCTCTTGGCAGTTTCACATGTCAGACCAAAACCCAAACTGAAATTAGTGCAGAAACAGGCTGCCAAACATTATCTGCCTCCCCAGGGTGACTGTCAGTGATCCAGGAAGGCTGTTGGTCAAACAAAGCCAAAATATTCAATTCAGATGATTTTTCTCCAGTACTGAGAAGCAGGGACTTGTGATACTTATGTTGTATCTTGGTTTGAAACCTGTTCTCAGTTTCACCTTTTGTCTACAAACAAATAATAGCAACAACAAAAACATCTATCCAGATGCCATCTTTTTCTTCAAAACACTGCTCTAATACAAAATTATGAGAAAAAGACTGTCGCTCTCATTAGTATGATGTATGAACCAATACTCATTGTTAAATAGAAGTCTGCCTTACAACAAAACACTGATTTGAAAGATTTACGTTGTACTGCCTATGTTATACTCATGCTTCTCTGCTTCTCACTGTGAAGTAGCCACATCATCATGCCTCAAGGAGGCAAATAAAAGTACTGAAGTTTATTAATCACTCGTTTTCCACAATGTATCAGCACTGGCTAATTTAGCACTGTCAATTCTCATATTTTGACACATTTGGAAAGATTCACGGTGCCTAACTGGCTTTCAAACTCCTACTTTTACCTATGTGGTTTATTAATCTCTCATTAGTACACATGGGATATAAAAGAAAACACAGAGCACAGGAGTACTGACTGGCACAAGAGCTGCTAAAAGGTTTATCTTGCACTGCATGTGCCTTTACACCTTGTTTTCTTTTCTTACCTGACAATGCAGTCACTGATCACAGCTAACACAGGTTCATGAGGGGAAGATCCTGTTTAACTAACTTAATTTCCTTTTATGACAAGGTCACCTATCTAGCTGTCCAAGGGAAGTTAGGCGATGTTATCTTTTTGGATTTCAGTAAAGCTTTTGATATTTTTTTCTCACGATACCTTTCTGGACAGAATGTCCAGTACACAGCTAGACAAAAACAATGCTAAAGGTGAGAAACTGGATGATGGGTCAAGTCCAAAAAATTATAGTAATGGTGTTACATTAGCCTGGTGCCCAGTCACTAGTGGGATTCTCCACTGCTCAGTTTTAGAGACAGTTCTCTTCAGTGTTTTCATTACACAACTTGGATACAGGACTAGAAGGTATTTTGAGCAAGTTTGATGATGATATTAAATTGGAAGGAGCTGTTGAATCCATTGAGGGTGGAAGGGCCTTGCAGAGAGATCTAGAGAAATTAGAGAGATGGGCAATCACCAGCCCCTTGAAGTTTAACAAGAGCGAGTGCCACATTTTGCACCTGGGAAGGGGCAACCCTGGCTATAGATACAGACTGGCGGATGAGACGCAGGAGAGCAGCCCTGCTGAAAGAGGTCTGGGAGTCTTGGTCTACAGCAAGTTGAACATGAGCAACAACGCGCCCAGGTAGGCCAAACATATCCTGGGGTGTATCAAGCATGACATTACTAGCAGGTCAAGAAAACTGATTGTCCCACTCTACATTGCACTAGTGCAGCCTCACCCCATGTACTGTGTGCAGTGGATGCCACAGTACAAAAAGGACATAAAACTATTAAGAAACTGTGCAAAGGAGGTCTGCAAAGATGGCAGAAGATCTAGAGGGGAAGGCATATGAGGAGTGGCTCAAGTCCCTTGGTTTGTTCAGCCCAGAGAAGATGAGACTGAGGGGAGACCTCATCACAGCCTGTGGCTTCCTCACAAGGGGTGCGGAGGGGCAGGCACTGAGCTCTGCTCTCCGGTGACAGAAACAGGATGCAAGGGAATGGCATGGAGCTGTGTTAGGGGAGGGTCAGGTTAGAAGGGTTCTTCAGGAAAAGTTTCTTCACTGAGAGATTGGTCAGGCAATCATATTGCAGTGGTCGTGACACTATGCTTGCCAGAGTTCAAGAGGCATCTGGACAGTGCTCTCAGACATATGGTCTGATTTTTGTGCGGTACTGCGTGAAGCCAGGAGTTGGACTCAATGATTGTCATGATCATTGTCATCATCCCTTCCAGCTTGGGGTATGAGGTTCAACAAGGCCGAGTGCAAGGTGCTGCACTTGGGCCAGGACAATCCCAGGTATTTATACAAACTGGGAGAAGAACCGCTTGAGAGCAGTCCTCTGGAGAAGGACTTGGGGGTTCTGGTAGATGAGAAGCTGGACATGAGCCAGCAGTGTGCACTTGCAGCCCAGAAGGCCAACTATGTTTGGGCTGCATAAAAAAAGGGGTGGCCAGCAGGGAGAGGGAGGTGATTGTGCCCCTCTACTCAGCTCTTGTGAGGCCCCATCTGGAGTACTGCATCCAGGCCTGGGGCCTCAAGTACAGGAAGGGTGTGGAGCTCTTGGAATGGGTCCAGAGGAGAGCCACTAAGATGATCAGAGGGCTGGAGAGTCTCTCTTATGAGGAAAGGTTGAGGGAACTAGGCTTGTCTAGCTTGGGGAAGAGAAGACTCTGGGGAGACCTCATTGTGGCCTTCCAGTATTAGAAAGGAGCATACAGGAGGGAGAACAACTGTTTACAAGGTTGGATAGTGACAGGACAAGGGGGAATGGTTTTAAATGAAGACAGGGGAGGTTTAGGTTAGATATTAGGAAGAAGTTTTTCACACACAGGGTGGTGATACACTGGAACAGGTTGCCCAAGGAAGTTGTGGATGCCCCATCCATGGAGGCATTCAAGGCCAGGCTGGATGTGGCTCTGGGCAGCCTGGTCTAGTGGATGGCAACCGTGCACATAGCAAGGGGGTTGCAACTGGATGATCATTATGGTTCTTTTCAACCCATGCCATTCTATGATTCTATGAATTCTACACTGCCAGGACAGTGCCAGGTACAAAAGTTTAGTGGAATGTTTATTGTAAAACATATTTTGGAAAACAATATTGTAGAAATGAATTGACAAATTCTGTGCTTATTTAGACTTCTGACATCTTAGGTGAATTCAGTGGCATTGACCATATGAGAACAATGTTCAGGATATTGTGGGTTTTTTGTTGTTATTTGGTAATTGTACACAGAATGAAAAACATAACCATTGGTGGGAAAAAAAAAAAAAAAAAAAGGCTAATTTTCAGTCTCTTAGGAAAAAAGAGTTCATGCAAAGCTTACAAAAAACCTATCAGCAGTAATCCTGAAATTGGTGGCATAGAATTCTAAAGAACAGTATTGCAACCAAGTAGTAAACAGAGTGGAACTAGTGCATGAAGAACTGAGGATGATGGTAGTACAGCGCAAGACTCAAATCCATGCAGTTGGTCTAAACAGACTTAGGCACCATATTCAGAATTCTTTTTTTCCCCTGTGATGTACTTTTTTGAGCATCTCATCTCAGATTCTCATTTATTTGAACAAATGAAGTGTTGTTTTTTGTTTTGTTTTGTTTTGTTTTTTTTGAGCAGTTTTCTTTCCCAGCTCTTTTGTGAGCCATAACAGGAATTCCTATAAAAGACCTTTGAAGTGTGTGCAGAATCCTCTGTTAGTGCTGACACTACCACACTTAGCACAAAATGCAGAATCAATGAACGTTTTCTTAAAATCATATGAAAAATTTACCAGTCCTATTTCTGACAAGTGATTAGAGCTCCCTGCATAGAGCAGGAATCCTGCTTTCAATTATCCTTACAGGCAGTTCAGCCTCCATCCCCATTGTCAAGGTATATGGCTTGAAAAGACAGGGAGAAGAAGGAACACCCGTCCTTGCTATTCAGGATCTTGTTTCAGGGTGTTTACACGTTTTATATTGGTTAAGTACTGCATAAAAAACACAGTTTATGGACTAGTCATGTTTCCCTTTCAAAGAGCACGGATTTGACTGACAGGGAATAGAGCTGGACATACTGTTGTATGGTTCCTGTGATGAAATACTTAGCATGAAATACCTTGCATGTTTCTAGGAGAAGTGGCAGTTTGTTATCAATAAAAGAAATAGAAGTCATTGCAAAGGTCTCCACTATGCTAAATTGTACATTTCCTGAATTTGACTGATAGGAATTTGATTCTTGTGACATTAAGGAGGTTACTGAATCAGCTGTCTTGTTGCTTGGGTTTGTCAATGCTATGATTCTGCCAGGTAGGGTGATTGGCAGCCATGCCACTGTGGCTGGAGCAACCAGAGATCTGATTAGCATCGGTCCCTATGTAAAATTTGCTGTCTAGAATGTCGGATGGGTAGAAGTGATTAATCTGCTGATGCGCGTGTGGGATAAATATCAAAATCTTACTGAAATTTGGGTTAAATTTCACAGAAAGTTAGGCAGAATTGTCAGTGCTTCCTGCTAGGTAGCAACAGAAAATTTCCTTGGAAGAGTGAAGAAGCATTAAATGACCTTCAGAAGATTACATTTCTATATACTTTTCAAGGACGAACAAAATTCAAGGTTCACACACCCCTAATTGCTCCTTGAAGACTCTGCTGGTTATACAGACATTAAATGAGCTCAGTTTGGGATCACCAAGAGTCTGCCAGGACAACATGCCAGCTGTTTCAGGTATTGCTGTTCCTAAATTGAATGTCCAACATCACTCAGAACCTTTACCAGTTCAGCAGTGCATAGCAGAGTACAGCCGTTATAGCTCTGGTACAAGCGTTCACAGAGATCTTCTTAATGTTGTCAAAGCGTAAATTCTATTACTGTACATTGAGACACTCTGTAACATCCTCACGTTTCTGGAAAGTAAAAAGTTACATGTCAAAGTTCTTAATAAAGTTTGGTACTTAGCAGACTTTTAATTATTATTATAATTTATTTTATTTTATTTTATTTTATTTTATTTCATTTCATTTTATTTTATTTTATTTATGGCCAAAAGTGAGTTGTTTTAGCAAGTTAAGTTGTCATAACTCAATAACTAAGTTCTGGGTAGGGTTAATTCTTTGCATCATTCACTCCTGACAAAACATGATCTAATTCCTAATTCCTAGTTTCATAATTAATGTCCAAACACTGTGCCTGCTTCAGTAAAACAATCCCATAAAATGTATCTTTAAAGCACTATAACAAACAAACAAACAAACAAAAAAGCAAAACCAAACAAAAAAAAATGTTTAAAAGTATAAACTTTAAAATCTTTTGTTTAGCAAACACACCTTTACAGGCTACTAAAACTTCTTGGTCTTCTTCCAGTACCTCGTAGGAATATTACTGACTTTCTTATCTTTCTTTTATGTACATAGGTTGCTACAAAGGTAACGCTTCCTATTTATTTCCATGGAAACTGCAACAGATACAAAGAGCACAATAACACTGTTTAATAGAGCATATTCTCAGCTACAAAACACTGCTTTTCAGAATAGTTACCAGCATTAGCTATGCATTTTCACCAGTGATGAACAAGAGCCTGCATACCACACTCATTAAAATTTGCACCATCAGAGGTGACCCACTGCTACCATCAACCCCAAGTGAAATGCACCACCCACCGCCTCACTATGCTCACATTCATTGTTTAGTCTCAGTAAATGTTCAGGTAGCATTGATGAATGTCAATGGGTGCCATTTTTTCATAAGGAGGAATTCAGTTTCACATCTCTGCTTCAGAAACACCTGCATGTCAAATGCCATTTTGTCAGACCGCCCGTCTGCTGCCATCTGTCACACAGCAACAAAATGTAAAGGAATATTAGTGGGAGGGTTCAACCTCTACTTCCACATTACCAGCATCCATCTCTGACATCATATAAAATAGTAGGCTTTGCTTTCAGAGCAGCCCTTATACTTTCATGGCAGAGAGTGTATAAATAGTTAATGCAGCAAGGTTATAATGTATTTCTCTAGACTTCCTGTGCATGTGATTATCTTTCCTTATTATCACTGTTGCCATACATCATAATATTATCAAGTCCTTATTATTTTTCCCATAAGTTTTCATTTTCTAGACTTGTTGCTTGCATAAGGATGTACTGTGTTCTGCTGCATAAGGAGAACAAGCATGATTTAGCAGCAGTATTTTAAGATAACCTATTTTGAAGGATAAGAGAATGTTAAAAGCAAGCTCTAGTTATCATATGCCACAAAAGTCTTTCTCATCTAGCTATAAGTGATTATATTTCTGGTAACTATGGAAGGGGAAGACAAGCTAAAAGATCATGTCTTAAGCTTGAAATGTCAAAAAATCCTTAATGAAAAACATCTTGGCCACATCAGTCTTCAGACATCTTAATTAGACAGAAGGATTACGGTTATATCACCAGTAAGTACCTGAGCTGAATAGAAAGGCTAAACTCCTCAGCTTTATACCTATAAAGGGGAATTAAGCGGCCTTAAGCTTTCTGCCATTTAGAGTACTCTGCTGCACTGTAATAATTCTCTCTCCTCAGATATAATCAAATTTCCTGGCTCCTGCATCTGCACGTAAAATTCTTCATTCTCCCTTTTTGCAGAGGACTTTACAGTGGACGTACTTAAGACAGAAATGGCTGTGGTAGATGTTATGAAATTAACTGTCAAAATGAAGACCAACAACCTGCTTGGAGCATGCAATGTACATTTTTTAGGATCCAAAGGAACCCAAGGACAAATTCTCTGGAATCTAAACTAGTAACTCTGGTATTCAATGTTTAAAATAAAATTGCTTTACTAACTGAAGACTGGGGGGTTTTCAAGCATGACACCAATGTAAAGAAATAATCTAGAGGACATGATCAGGGTGGACAACTAGTGAACCTGGTTGTCTACACTGGGCAAATGAAGACAAACTGTTATTAGGAATGGAGTTTGTATATATATGAGTAGATGCACTATACCTTGGAAAATTCAGCATGGCTTTTGCAAAGGGAAATGCTACTGTGGAATTTTATTGAAGACATTTTTAAGTGTTAGCAGGCATATCGATAAAATTGATCTGAGTGACATCATCTGTTTGGATTTAGACTTTAAGCAACCATGCATAAGAGATAAGAAAGGCCATAATTTGGATAAATAATTACTTACAAGACAGGCAACAGAAAGTGGGAATGAATAGTTATTTCTCCCAGTGAAAGGAAGTCAGCAATAGAATTTCATGGAGGTAGGTGCAGGGGATTTTTCTGCTTAATGCAGTCATCAGTGACCTGCAGAACAGAGTGAGCAGTGACATAAGAAAGTTGGATGATGATTCTAAATTATTTAGGGTAGCATGAGATCTGACTGCAAAAAAATCACAGAAATGGTTGAGATAAGTGAAAGACCAAAAAAGAAAAAAAAAAAAAGAAAAAAGAAAATAAAGCAGAATAGCCAAATGTAAAATGATGTAAAATGATCAGGAGAAGGGAAGACAATCCTACTTTCATATGGAATGATGTGCATTGAGCTGATAACTGCCTGGCATTCCAGAGCAAGCTTTTGTGGCTGAGAAAGAAATTTCTATTAAAATGTCAGCTGATCCTGGGTAGCTGTAATAATGCAATTGCTAGGAATTATTACAAAAGTAATAGGGGGCAAAATGGAGATCAGTGTCCCAATATACAAATTTACTAGTTCACACACATATTATACCATTATATGTAATCCTTGTCCTCATCTGAAATGCATGAAGCAGGGCTAGAAAAAGTGCAGAGAAAAGTGACAAGAATGATCAAAGGTCTGTAACAGATTTCATATAGAGAACCTCTGAGTAAGCCAGGAGCCTTCTGTCTGAAAAGAAGATGACATGGGGGAAGGATGTGCTACAAACATACAGAGTTATGAAGAGAGTATGTAGAGATTAAATTGTTCGCAGTCTCTTCCAGTTGAAGAACAAGAGAAAGTCAGATGAAAATCATAGAAACCACTGTTTTGTCTCAAAGCAAGTGAATAGATAGTT
Source organism: Gallus gallus (assembly GCF_016699485.2). Taxonomy (NCBI): domain Eukaryota; kingdom Metazoa; phylum Chordata; class Aves; order Galliformes; family Phasianidae; genus Gallus; species Gallus gallus. The sequence continues at coordinate 10,375,270 of NC_052532.1, read as the reverse complement.
GACCATAGAAGAATGGAGACCTGAGCAAGCTCTTGTTGACAAACATCGTATATTGTTACCATTCTGGTTTGTATCTTGTCCCCCAGAATTATGCCCATTGTTTGAATTGGGTTACAGGAGTGAACCCCAGGTAGTCTTAATATGGATATTCTTACATTCATATATTCTGTTGTAACCAAGTTTCCTTCTCAGGACATCAACTGGTGCATGTCAAAGCTAAATTTCAATGCATGCCAAAGCATAGGCAGTGTGGTGGATGTAGGATCTAGGACTTTAGCATGAATTAAATAAACTAGCATACTAATACATATGCACATCCAGTATCATGCTCGTTGAGGTTGGATCAAGTGCATCTTGAAATGTAGAACATTTCTGTATTCCGTGCACACTTCCGTTCTCCTACTTATAAAAGCTTGGTATGGGCTTAAAAAAGGACAAAAATGCCGTTGAAGAGAGAGACTGCAGATGGAGGGAGGGTGATCAGTGGTATGCAGCAGGAGTAAAACTATGTAGACACATATACAAGGAATTATCCATCTGCCTGTTTGGCTCTTGATAAACCCTGAGCACTTGTGAGTATATGTAGGCAGTTACTATGAGTGATGAGGATGACAACTACTTATGTGCGTTGGGGATTATGAATATAAAGCTTCATTGCAACTGTATTTTCAATGGATTTTTGCATTCTAGACTCCTTTTATCATCATTACAGTGCACCAAGTAAAAATAAAAGCCACTGAATATATGTGGGTTTCTTCTTAAAACATCAAATGATCTCATTTTGTTCCCAGTTTTTTTGTTTGTGAAATTAATAACTGGTACATATGTTTTGGAGGCTACCATGTGCTGTAGTATCTATCCATGAACAACTTAGTTTAAGTTGCATTATCTAACCACAATTCTTTTATAGAAAACTTCATACTGATTCATACTATTATTACTAATCTCTTATATTTCCTTATCAGAGATTATTGATCTCTGATATTGTCCTTTCTGAAATGTGTGCCCATGTGCCCTCCATATGTATGATAGCTTGTGGTAAGAGCTGCACAGTGACATCAATCTAGAGAATTAGTGCAACATTAATTGTTAGAGACTCCAAGAATAGACTTGAAATTACATAATTGGACTTAAGACACAGGTAATCAAGGGAACTAATGCTAGCTCTGCCACTGACATCATAGTTATGATTTTTTTTTCCATCTTTTCCTTGTATATACAATGATAACAAAGAAATTTTCTAAACCAAAATGACAAAAGAAAACGTATAATTCACCCACATATTTTCAGCCAAATGGCTAAAGCTATGGAGGACAGAAGAGGCTGCAATTTATGGAAAAAATTTTGAAATGCCATCACTGTAGTATTGTTGTGTATGGAGCTAGTTCCTGCTAGTAGATTAATTGGGAGCAAAGTGCACTGTCCATGTAGTGGGGTTATTTTATGAGTAAGTACTCAGACGGAGAAAATGTTGTAATTCTACCTAGTGATGCAGGGAAGCACTTAGAAACAACCAAAAAGAAAACAAATCAAAAAGAAAGTGACACTGACACACCAATAAAGTGCACTGAGAAGTCACCTAAGTATATCCAAGAAGAAGGTTCAAAAACCATCTTTGGTTGAAAAGAGTTGTACAGCTGATGCTTACAATAGCCGTAATACACCAGGGTAACTGAAGGGTCTTCTGTTCAAATTTCTTTTAAAAAAACAGCCAGTGGATTTAATGAAAATAAAAAAGAGTCCATTACAGTTAACTGTACAACAAGAACTTAGATTCTGAGTAGTCTAAGTATCTGTGGTATTTTATGACCTTTGCATGACAAAGTAGAGCTCCTGTATTTTGCTTATGGAAGCATTAGTGATAAAGACACTTCAGAAAGATAAGAAAACCTAATCTTTAAGATCTGTACTATTCTGTACTTGGTACACAGATCCTTTGTAATGTACATATAGTTAATGCAAATCAAGAAAAAACATAAAACAAAATACAGTCACATATACATACACACACCCATGTATATGCAAAAATACATATGTATATACACACAGACATACAAATATTACATTTCTATATTCAAGGCATTATCCAAAACTCCTTGATGTCACTGGAAAAAGCCCATATATATATTTATATGCTTGTATTCACATATATATTTGTTTACTAATTAACAAGCAAATGGTGTCTGTGGAGAAGGAAAACTAATAAAGCTTGGAAGAGGAAGAAGGGAGAGGATAATATTTATTCAACAATAACAGCTAGAAATAAGATGGTTCAGTGACTCTTGATTTAATGCTTCTAGACAACTCCCCACTGGAAATCAAAAATTGGAAATCAGTGATATGTGCTTTGTTCATCTCCTCATCAATGTGCTGAGCATGAAAAAAGGATCTAATTTAATGAAACAAACTGCTCACTGTATGAACTGATTACATGATGTGCACACAGAGTACTTATATTAACATAAAAGACTGAATATGAAAACAATATAAACACATCTGTTACCGAACCTTGGCTTTTTTAGTATGACTTTTTCTCTCCCTATGGATTCTGCCTTGTATTTGAAATTTCATGGTTGCAGCATACATTTCCACTCAGTCCATTGCAGCAGACAATAGTTCACTGCAATTTTCCCTAGTTCTATCATTCCAATCCCAAAAAATGACAGATCCAATAAAGAATGAGATTTTTGAGGCTTATTTTTTAAAATAATCAGGGAAAAGATTATCATTTTTTTTCCTGATATGTCAGAAGCATTAAATGGCAGAATGTATTTTGGAACTAGATTCCTTAGAAAGTAAAATTTGCTAAATGGATAATTAAGACTAAGGCCTGGTAGATTGCTTTAACTGTTCAGAAGGAAAGAATGAAGTGGCCTTGTAAATGAAAATCTCTTAAATTTTGTTAAATAGCTGCTATTTTTTTACTTAGAGCAAGTATATCTGGAGAGACAGAGATGAAAATTCTGAGTGAAATGTAAGGCACATGGCTACCAGGAAATAAATATTCTGCCCATTGCTACGGACATGACTTGCTGATCTTTCCTCGTAAGTGATTTTTTACATATTAAATCATCACATTAAGACAGAAAACAAATCTAAATTAAGTGCTGGGAGGGGAGAAAAGAAACTATATAATTTTCTTAGACGAAACCTTGTCTTTTCTACTGAACAGAGAAATGCATGTACACTTTCATCTGTTCTCTGTTGCTTAGAAATAAAGAGCAGTGGTACAAAGCTCTAGTGCTGTTTCACTCTATTTACAATAGGTTATTTTCACCAGCTGAAGAACTGGCTCATAATGTTGTTTAAATATGATCACAACCTAGAAAATTTTCTGATGAATGAGTCACCCAATTCTGGAATGAGAATTCACTCCTGCCCCAGTGTAGCTACTATATTTATACTATAAAGGTCACAGGTGTTTTATGTTTAATATGGTAACCTGAGGATTTAATTAAATAGGATTTAAAATTATGAATACCAAAGCCAGATAGGTCATATTGGATAATCCAGTTTTATTTTACTGTAATTGGTTACAAAAGTCATTATTATTATATTATTTAGAACATCCTGATTCTCAGTGGAAGTCCTTGTGCTCTTAATTAACCATGAGCACAAAATGACTTTAATAAACTGAAGCCATTAAACCCTTCTTATATATTCTTTTCAAATGGAAATTGACTATATTTTTGTTTAAATTCTTAGAATGTTGTAGTTTTTAATTAAGGGAAAAGGTAAAAAATGTTGGCTTAATTACTCTTTTAGTGATTCATTTTATTTACTAGTTTTGGGTGGATAATTCATATTTGGATTTTAATCTGAGGGTTTTTTTGTTTTGCCACTTGATTTTTGCATGCTCTGACTTTGTAGTTGCTTGACCTTCACTTTGCTAAAGTTTGCAGAACTTTAAGTTTCTAATCACAAGAACTGCTAGCTACTGTTCCCGTGTCTTTGCTGAGGTCTACAGATTTTGATGCATTTTTAAAAAAGGTGAAAGTCTGCAGTGATGGTAAATCTTAAGGACAAGAGCAGATTTAATCTTTACTTAACTGAAAGGTCAGAAGACCGCCTTATTAGTGTGTACCTCAGCATGATATTTAAACGTGATGTACTCAGTAACTTCCTCTGGACCAAGCCAATCTTTTTTGTTGTTTTTTTTTAGATTTTAAGATGCTGTTAACAGCACCTTTCTGGGGAAAATAGTATATTCCAACCGTAACCATTATGCAGATTGAACCCACAGAGACTTAACCAAGAGTACAGGAAAATGACAAATCTATGGCAAAGCTCACTTCCCTTCTGCTCTGTGAACCATATGGTCCATAGACAGCTGATAGGCAAATCAGCAAGGACCTTCTTTCAGCAGTCCTTTTCGCTAACTGTATTCTGCTTCAGCCTGTTTGGCTATGAAATGATTCATCCAGGATGCCATAAAGAACATGACAGAAGTGCTCTGTGGCACATCAAAAATGTGTAATATTAAACAGTGTTTACTCATGTTCACATTGCATTTCAACTATGAAATACAAGCATAGTCAAACCTAAATACTGTAGGGACCATAAAAGATAAAGTTGCTGCATGTACTAGTTGGTTAATTGTTCTATATGACTGAGAAATAGATGAAAATTTACTGGAGTCTTTGATATTCAGTGTTGCTATGTCACAGTACATTGAGAATAATGAAGAGGACATTCACTTGGAGCAGAGAACATTAGTTTTCTTACCCAAGACACAAGGAAGCCAGCTGGAGAGGAGAAAATTGCCAGGTAGATTGTCAACATAAAGGCAAAGTTAACATGCTGATAATAACCAGGAAGATATGAAGATAATAACAGAGGATGATAACAACCCAGCTAAGAAGAAGAAGGGGGATCTAGAAGATCAAGTAGTGCCAAGCTGTGCACAGCTATTATGCACGTAGAGGGACACTTCCACTCAGGCAGAAGGGAGCTTGTTTGTTTCTCATGCAGCTGAATGTGTTAACTCCAGTCTTGTGCTAAACAAGATTAGGCCTTGCTTTCTCCCTATTATCAAGAGTATGTATTTCTTGACAGATTTCCACATTGCTGCCTTGTTACTGTGAATGTAGCATTATTTATCCCACTTTGCCCTCCCTCCCCCTTCCCCTTGGCTGTACAGCTCTGCAAGTTGCAGGCAAGTGTCATGTCAGGTATATGTGAATCTGTCAAATGCACGATGAGGAAAGATGGAGAGATCACTTCTCGCTGCAATGTTTGTTCTGTTTTCTGTCTTCAGTGGCCAATTCGCAGCAAGAAGCTTTCCAGAGAGCTTCCTGTCAAGGATCCCAGGAGGAGCAAGGGTAGCTAAGGTAGCAGTGCCGCTGCCCAGCAATAACAAAGACCTTGGAAAATCTCCCTGCCTCCAGCAGCTCATCCTTCCCTCTCTAACATACTTACTCCTTGCAGGCTGTCCCAGCTCCTCATAGCCATCTGCCACCACTGGCAGGTGAGGAGCGAGGAAGAGGAGCCAAGCGGGGACAGGAGAAGAAGGTCACAGTGGGGGCGGCGGGGAAGATGGCTGTGGTAAGAGGGATGGAGGCAATTTGTTCTGCTCAGGAAAGCAGTTTGCTTTTCACATTTCCATTCTTTGTTGTTTTCCTGATTTTCCAGGAGTAGTGGCTAAACAAATATTTTTGTCCATTTCCTTTCCAAGGAATCTAAGACTAATCTTCAAGGGAAAAATTTCCCACACTATATTTTGTCCATTTTGTCTTAATCTTCTTCATCTTCTACTACTTTGTCTACTTCTTTTCTTCTTTTCTCTCTCTCTCTCTCTCTTTTTTTTTTTTTTTTCTTTAATTTTATTTATAGCCTCACTGGGACCAGGATTCACACTCAAGAATCAAGACTTAGGACTAAGGGCCCTATGGTCAAGAATCTAGACTTGGGCTAGACTTAGATACTGTCTGAACTTGAACTTGAGTTAATCATAGCCTCTTGTGACTTATTAATGCTTGCCTTTGGAGAGAAGAAATAACATTCTTTGAACTGTGATAAAAGTCATTAGGCATTAAATTGTATATTTATGAATGATTCACAGAATATTGTGAGTCTCAGAAACAGCAAGTGTATGCAGAGGACAAAATTATAAACCAAATGTTTTTATTAATTTCTATGCTAAATATATAGACCTGATGTCACACTGGTATTTTGCTTACACATGCTCTGTAAAGCTTTGCATTTGCCAACATCTCTTCCGTTCTTCCGCTTTTTTTAATTCTCTTTCTCTTTTTTTTTTCTTTCAAGCTGTAAAATAGGCTCTTTCTCCAAGACAAAATTTGCATTGAGGCAAGAATACAACTATTTTTCCTGATCAGTTTTCCATTACAAGTTATTCACTGGCAGAGTTGTCAGAAAGATGGTGAAGTGTGACAAAATACAGAAGTATTTTGATTTTACAAAGAAGCCTTTGGAAAATTTGGGTCATTGACATTGTAATGATAAGCCTGCCTCCTCCTGCACAACTCCTGACCATCAGAAAGGATGATTCAGGAATGGTAGGCCCTGCTCTGGTCACCTGAGGTACTGAGAAAAATAACACTAAAAGCAGCAGCATGAAATGGTCACAGATCACAGGCAGTGCAAATGTTTTTGAGCTGAGTACCAATGTATTGCTTTTTCTTTTCCTTCTAATAGCTTAGCCACAAAAATTTAGGGAATGACATAATTTTCTGATTACCGCAATGGATCTTTTAGCTCAGATAATGCAAGTGCTTAATATTTAATGCAGGGTTCTGTCCATGCTCTCTCTACCAACCCTTGTTATTTATATAATCTGGTTATAGAAATTCTGTCAGCACCATCCCTTTCTGTCATGTTAAGCTCTCTAACAGTGAGAGCTTATTAACTTGTGTTTTATTTTCTGTGCCTTTACATCCAAGTCATTAGACACAGTCATTATCCTCGTCTCCTTTCATTTCTGTCTCAAGATCTGACTTCACCGCGATGCCTGTTCTTAATGAGAGTCCTTAAGTAGACAGGCTGCAAGTGATTCATTTGTATCTCTTGTCCACTTGTTTTGTGGAAGAAAAAAAAATCTTTAAAGCTTCCAGTCGGATGCCCAGCCAATAGTTTTTGCAGTCTTGTGTTCCAATTAGTTGCCCTCAGGTTCAGCATCCTTCTTCCACACCGCTTTCTGAGAGCCCTGCGGTGTGGTGCTGTTGTCTAGATTGCAGTGATTTTGAGACAAGGAAGGTTTCCTGTTTATTTTCCTACAATAACCAGCCCAGTGAGTGATCTGAACTAATTGGAGCCTCTGGGTGATACTTGCTTACTACTAATATAGAATATATATACATGCAAATGTTTTGGTGATGTTAGTGAGGAAGTTTTGGTTTTGTGTTGTACCTTATTTTTGCATATCTGCTTTGTATCACCTTAATTATGAGGCAAGTGCTACGCTCAGTTCAGGTTTAATACGTGATGAGTACTCACACTTTAATAGAACTCCATATCTAAACACAGCTAGTTCAGAAATTTTATTTAGAAAAACGTCACAGGAATGAAACCTTACAGATATGTTTAAAATTTCTTTAGCAAAATCAATAAAAAGTTTTCCTTAAAAAAATGATAATTGTTATTTTTTTTCATTCTTATATTTTCATGTAAGACTTCCTAAATGTGTTTATAGAATCATAGAATAGCCTGGGTTGAAAAGGACCATAATGATCATCTAGTTTCAACCCCCCTGCCAGGGTCACCAACCACTACACCAGGCTACCCGGAGCCACATCCAACCTAATACTCTGATCTGTTTCAGATATCACACTCAAAAAATTCATTAAGTTGAACAGTTTTACAAGGATTGTATTCAGATATGTGTGAAATGATGCAGATTGACTTAAAAATTAATTCCTGAATTGTTCTTTTTCTGCTTCTATTCCATTTGACAGTCTTTATTGAAACTCTTCAACTTAGTCTAGCAGGTTAGACTACACCAATAAAACCCTCTCAGAGGACAAGTGAAATAGGGCCTAATATATTAACAGCATAGTTTTATGCTGGTGATTTTGTGCACTCAGTCCTGGTTAAGAAATCATTCACACCCATAGCAATGCTTCTGGAAATTAGTAAAATTTATTGGTACATGAAATCCTACTTTAGAAGTTGTGCCTTACAGATATTAAAAATGAATCTGTCATAGAACCATGAGTAGAGCTTTTTGCAAAGCATTTGTTTGATGTGTAGTTGCTCCCCAGAGAAAGGCATATCCAAGAATGATCTCTGAGTAAATGAGTGCATTTGGCACATCCTCGAATAATGTCAAAGCTTCTCTGGCTCCAAGGGGGAGTTTTGGTTTGACAAACCTAGTTCCACTGCCTTTTGCTTACAATGAATTCAGGGAATTTGGAAGTATATGAAAGGAATATATCAATGGAATGATACCTACAATGAACAGACAGCATTTATTAGCAGGCAATGTAAAAAGAACAAACAAGCAGTTGTTACAGTTTTCTTAGAAATTTGCTTTGTTTTTCACCTGAATGTATCCATGCATCAATCTCTCCAGCAAACAAAGAAAAATACTGCTGTCGAACTCCATCAATATGAGATGATCCAGACAATTATTTTCAGAGGAAACTATGTTATTATTTATATTAGCTGTGTAGACGCAAGATGCTCTGCCTAAGGTGCATTTGTGATGGAGAGAGACAGGTCTGACAGCTCGCTTTCAAGTCCCACAGCATTCAATAGCAATCAGTTCATATTTTGCTCTCAGATACCTTCTACTAAGTCAAACACAACAAACACCTCTCTGGAGATGCATGTTTATATCTCATTGAAATACTAAATAGAAACACCTAGTGGGTAGGTTGTTTAATGCCGGCATAATCGATCTGTGGGAGTGACACATGGCTGAACTTAGTTGTGCAAGAGCTGATCATTAATTAAGCAGCCAGGCCAGGGGCTGCAGGCAAGCATTCATGTTTATCTGCTTGGGGATTTGTTTCTTTGGAGCTGCTTGACGATGTGATGCAGATGTCTGTATTCCCATGGCACTCCCAGCTTCCTCACAACTCACAAGAAGCCACTGGAAAAAAAAACAGATAATTCCCCCAGGATGCAAGACAGACTGAAGGAGGTATGAAACAACCAATAGCCACAGGAAGATTGAGTATTGTTGCTCTTGTATGTAGGAACATTCCGTTTATATGGGCATTCGATGCAAGTTCCAGTTGGTTCTGCTGCATAAAAATATGTGGATTAAAATTACACAATCTGATCGTGATAAGACACTATCGGGGGGGGAATGGTTTTAAACTAAAAGAGGGGAGATTCAGATAATATAGGTTAGTTTTTTTTTTTTTTTTTTACTTGGAAGGTGCTGAGGCATTGGAACACTCTGCCCAGAGGCTGTGGATGCCCCATCCCATCTGCCCAGAGGTGTTCGAGGCTGGGCTGGATGGGGTGCTGGGCAGCTGGATCTGGCAGGAGGTGTCCCTACTAACAGTAGGGGAATTGGAACTAGTTGGGCTATAAGGTCAATTCCAACCCAAGATATTCAATGATTTCAGGATTCTATGCTTCCAAGTATTAAGCCCAACTCAAAGATCCAAATGTCTTCAGTCCCTATTGAGTTCTCTTACCAAAAAATGCCATTCCTGGAATTTTGCAGGATGCAGCCAACAGTGAACATCTGCCAGGAGCTTCTTGGAAAAGCATTCCTAAAAGACACCACAGGGATATAACACACCATAATTGCACTGATGTGAGAAGACCTTCAAAGCTGCTCAGATCCAGTCTGTGATTTGGAGTTAATTCATTTTCTGGTGTAAGAGCACTCTTATTAACAGAAATCCTCCTGCCCAAATGGATTAGCAACAGAACTAGGATCCAAACAGTAGGGAAGTGCTGGTAGAATTCCCTCAGAGATTCAGTCTCATAAGTGAAGGTGCTGCTTCTTCGTTTAACAATAAGTATACTATCCTGAGAGAGAGAAACTCAGTTTTCTTCACTTGAATGTGTTCTAGCTCTTCACAGAATCACAGAATTTTAAAGGTTGCAAGGGACCTCTGGAGATCATTTAGTCCAAGACTCCTGCTAACGAAGGTTCCTTAGAACAGATTGCAGAGGAAAGCCTCCAGGTGGGTTTTGAATATCTCTGGACAAGAAGACTCTTCTACTGTTTTACAGGATATGGGAATTACTGCATGGTCCAATTGCTTTAACTTAGAAGACCATTTCCTCCATTTATTTATTTATTTGTTTGTTTGTTTATTTTCAAGCACAGAGTACTGAAATCTCAGTGTTTAAAACAAAAAAAAAACAAAAAAACAAAACAAACAAAAAAAAAAACAACAAAAAAAAAGCCGCTAAAGCTTTGGTTCTCGGACCTGAGGCCAGAAAGGAACCCGTGCTAATGTTCACACACTGGTAGCTAGCTACCTACCTTCAGCTAGTTGTATTTTTTTGTGAGCAGGTCTGAAATACCTTTTCAGATGTTTGCATTGGACAAAAGTTACATGCTGGTATGAGCTCATTACAGTTCTGAAGTTTTCACAGTTCTTTAATAAAGCTAGTTTAAATGTCAGTTACTTCCATCCTAGTGGATTTGTGAACCACTGGGGAATTCAAGGTTCAATTGAGCAGCTGGATATTGCAGTACATCTCATATTCATGGAATTTGTGTTAGTGGAAAGATTGCACAGAAACAGAACTAGCACACAGTATTTGTTTATGCTGCATCTAAAAGCACAGTGATGGGATCCCAAAGATAGCTGTAGCTAAGGCAGTCATAATATATTCTCCTAGTGTTTGATCACTGCATACATATCTATGACTTTTTCTGCACTATAGAATATATCTGCAATTATTTTTATAGCCATGGTACTTGGGGACTATAACACATGCATTTTTTTTTATTCTCTTGCAGTTAAATGAACTACTCAAGCAAATTAAAAACATTGAAAGGATTATCTGAATTCTGTCACTCAAAAATGAGTCTCAAGTTAGCTATTTGCATGATATGCAAAGTTGTAACACCCAAAGCTTAAATTCCTGCAGTATCTTCTTTTGCAAAAATATTTTCTTTGCAAAAGTACATAGACAGCTTTATGGACTTACTAATAACATTGCTGTGCTGTAAATGTTTGGTTAGTATTCTGAAGTGCATCTGATCAAAGAATAAGGACTAGAGTAGAGAGAGCCTGTTAGGCTTTAGGGAAGAAAACTGACTTTGTAGGACACATTTTAGAGGAAAGCTTTTCTTCTAAGATTCAGTAATGAAAATAGGAATCTAACTATCAACAATAAACTGCAGATTGTAAATTCAGGTTCTTCCAAATCTGGCATTCTAAAATTTGGTGCAGCTTAGTAGCTACTTAATTTCATTCTCAGTGGGACGCTTGGATTTTCTCATTCTGAAGATTTCTATATGCTTAATGTTAAACTTTTACATGAAGGTATGTTATACTTCACATGGGAAGCATTCTACTATGAAAGAAACCATAAAAAATCATTTTTTTAAAGATAGATATCTGAGTTGTAATGGACAACATCCTTTCTGTATGTTGTATTTACTCCTAAAACAGCATTTTTACAGCACAACAGTTTTTGGCCATTGCAAGATCACTGTATGGGCAATTTCTTGTTCTAACCTGTATGTGAACGTGAGTTTGCAAATACAGATTTTAGAGGTACTTTTAATACTACACGCAGATACTGTTTTGTAATGTTTATTCCTGAAGAATTTCCAGTCAAGAAAGAATACATTAATCCCACAACATCCTTATAGAGTTGAATAATTAGTTTATTACAGCTGTGGGAAGAAATTGTAACATTATACCAAAATCAGGTTTTTTTCTGCACATCTGAAGAAAAGTGTTAATTTCTACATTATGTATCTGCACTCACCGCTTACAGACTTGAATACTGCTATGAAAAACTGTATGTCTTGTTCAGATTTGTACTTCCTTGATTCTTTTTCCTTGAGCCTGTTCTAAAGTTTTATGAAATGAGTATTACTAGTGATTCTGACTTTGGATCAGGTGCTTTTTGTTTTTGCTTGTCATTGTCTACTCCTAAAGATTTAAGAAGCAATCAACCCTTTCTCACTGGCCTGTGTGAGCTGAGCAGGTGCTGAAATGTTCTACTCCTGTAACTGCTGTTGTTTCTGTTAATTAGGCCACATAAAAATGTATTGCTTTTTTTTTTTTTAACAGGAATGGAGCAGAATGATGCATTTGTTCTCAAGGGACATGTCCATTTTCTATGCATGAATGCACTATCTAAAGCTTTGCCTAGCACGTGTCAAACACATTTGTCTTATCTGGTTGAGTAATTAAATCACAGCAACTTGTATTATAGAAAAAACGAATACCTTCTTTTTTTTTTTTCTTTTTTTCCTAGATCAACTAGGTTATTTTCTTGAAGGAAAACATTATTAAAATGTTGTATATAGAAGAAGTTTATCATTATCTTATGTTTTTTAAAAAAGAATTTGATTTTATTTATAGGAGATACCTAGTAAGCATCAAAGACTTCAGAGTTTTACTGAACACTAAACTTCATATTTCTTTGAAGATCCTCCCTAGATTTGTAAGTTTGAATAATAATCAAATACCTATTTCAATTAGTTTTTAATTTCATTTCATGCCCAAAGATTCATGGATTTATTAATTAAAATGATATAAGGAAACCTGTATATTTGAAGGGTCAAGCCACTAGGGTATACAATGTTTTGGCCTATGACAATTTGAAAATATTGTAGTTAGTTTCTGAAAGCATTGGAAATATCACTGTACATTTATTAATCATATTTTTTTGTAGTCTGAATTTCCCTGCTAATTTATTTCTGCTAGTGCTAGAAAAATAGATACACAGCACATTTGCAGGTAGTAAGGAGATTTGACTATAATGCAGCTTCAGGAAATAGTTATATATAAACACTGCATGATGCATTCATATTTTCAGCTGAAAATCAGATTGCTGACATCAGTAGTTGTTGGAATTGAAACTTTTACAGAAAACAAAACAAAACAAAACAGACAAACAAACAAAAAACATCCACAATACCCACAATGCAACAGTGCAAAAGCACTGCACAGTGAGATGGGGGAAAACAAGAATTACTCTATTTAATGCCCGCCACTGAAACTACTGAAAAGACTTCCACTGATCACAAGGGGGTTCTGAATCAGACACTGAGAAAAGGACTGGGTAAGAGGAGGAGAATAAGAGAGAGCAAAAATCAAGGTACTTGGGTAAGGGTGTGACCTCAGACCTTTTCCTGCCTCCAGTGGCTTACTTATGTGTGTCTTTTGGCATGTGCATGTGATTGTGAGTCATTTTTGATTCAAATGTAATTAATTTTTTTTTTAACTTTTACGTTTGAAGACATACCAGGAATTTTGCATTTGAGATATAGTCTTTAGTGCATTTATTGTAAATACTGACTTCCTATATTTTGATTTCATTTTTCCTTTCTCAGTTTAGAATAAAACTAACCAGATTTTCAGATTCTTGTTCTATTTGAGTGACAGATGCTACCTGTCTGCCAATGAACCTTAAGAAAAGTAAAAGCTCTGGATTCTAAGCCCATGTTGAGGATGGCTGATATGTAGAAAGTGTTGTCATTGCTGTAGGGGACACAGGCTAGTAAATAACCTAATTCTGGGAACTGTGTAAAATTTCTATGTTCTCCAGCATGTTTTTTGCAGTTACTGATGTAGATGATAGTTTTGTGTTTGCATGGAGACATGGGTTTAATGTAGATTCTTTCCTTTATTAATCAGCCTATGATCCTACCTACTTCAGCAGGAGAGGTTCTGTGGAGTGGTTCTGTGAGAGGGTATTTGGTGTGTTCGCATCTGAGAGGCAGTGGAAGATTGGAATAACACACACAAAAGTAAGCTGCAGAGCTATTTCCACATCTTGATGCTTTTACATGTAATGAGTCCAAGAAAGATTTGATATCTTAGAAACTGGGAAAGCAGATTATTTCCCATAGATTTAAGAACGCTTAAATTCCCCACTTGACGCATGGAAGAGCTGATAAGTAGTTTGGACTACAGAGATGTAGCCTTCATTTTTGCTGTGTGTTATGCAGCATGTGCTGTATTCTGAAAATGAAAGGACACTGAGCATCCTTGAGCCTACAAGCACAAATTTGAAAAATACAGATGCAATTGTCTCAAGGTAATTTGAAAGCAAACTATGAAAGGAAAAGAATCAAACCACCAAATAAACCAGCTCTTAAGTACTGAAAAAAATGTTTCCTGGAAATGGAAATATTTTGATGCAATTCAATATACTTTAACACTGAAATAATGTATGTCAGATATTCTTTTTCCTAAAGAAAAATCAGAGACAGAGAAAAATCTTTGAAAGGTATTTTTCACAGCTAAGGCAATAAAATGGAAATCTCCCAGATCTTCATTAAAAAGGGGTCTAATTGAAACATTTTACATATCTTATAACATTGTTTAGAAAACAAACAAACTGATTGTATTTATATTTGTAACGGTGTTTTATCATACTCTGCAGTTGCCTGGCATTCTGGTTTCAGTTTCACTTTGTTTGGTTTGGCTACCTGGAAGACACAGCTAATGAAATACAAAAACAATTTGACTTGAAAATGATCTTGAGTTCACTGATCACTGGAAGCATTATACCCACCACACATTTGAGAAAATATTCTTTCTTGCTTTGCTTTACTGGGTTTTACCATGTATTTCAGTACTAGTTGCAATAAGTGAACCAATCACTTTGTTTTGAGACAGGAGAGACCTCCAAGATATTTTGAAGTGAGACAACAACAGAAAGATCAGAAAGGGCCATATTGCCAGTGCTTTTGAGAAACAACCTCCTTTTGTGTTCTCTCTTTCTAAATCTAAGATTGTTACAGACACTGTAACAACAGTGCCTACTCCAGATGATCAGTTGAAGATAAATTGAACCTCCGTCTTTATTAATACTGTTATTAATACAGAATGATTACAATTACTCTATCTGAAAAGACTTTATTTGGTTAATGAAATGCAGGAATAGGGTTCCTTAGCAATGAAGGGATAGTTCTGCTTGGAAGGATACATTTCATACTGAGGAACTTTCTACTTTTCAGTAATACTGTGCCAAAAGCAGAACTGAAATTAAACAAACAAACAAAAAAAAGTTTGCTTATTCAAAAAGGTCATCAAAAAGTTACTCAGAACATTAGGTGGGGTGCTTTCCAAAACTGATACTTGAACTACTGGACTACTAAACAAAGGTTGCCATGGGAGGTCACCTAATTCTCATTCTGTTGCAGACTGAACTGGTGAGCATACTCTAGGAGCATCAGCTCTGAGGAAAAAAAGAATGTTTTTTCATTGTATTAGGTCTAGGAATTAATTCAGTGTTCAGCTACTCTGCATTCTCAAAGCAGACACTGCTGAATCCAGGTATCATGGCTGATACAAATACACGGAGCTAGAGCATTCTGGTACTTCCTATATAAGGGGATCATCTATATAGGGATTTCATACAGAATATCTTTATCTATTCTCAGACAACATTTGGATGTGCAAGAGAGATAGGAGTAAAATGGAATAAGACATTTTCTGATTAATAGCACACTTACAGAAAGAAGGAAGTCTTAAACCCGAGTCTTACAATCTGAGGTCCTTTGTTACCCTTTCTGGTGAAAAGTGAGACAAGAGAGCTGAGAAATAACAGAACAATGAGCATCTACTCCGAACAAGAGTCACATAGTACAAACCCTGTAATCTCTGATCATGCTGGTATGCCAAAAATGTGCAGAGTAATAGCAGCTTTTATCTCACAGAGGAACTGGAAGAGCATATAAAAGATTAAAAAGACCTAAAATCTCAAGTTAATAATGGGAATTTAAAACTGTCTACAATTACAGCTGTGTCATTTGGCAAATACGAACTGGGGAGATGACTGGGGAAATGGTAGTACCTGATAATGTTTACAGTGACCAGCACAAATAGATAAAAAAGAAAGCTAAGGCTAGAATTAGATGTTTTATTTATTTATTGAGGTGTAAATATCCATGGTTAGCCTGAAATCATCTGAGCAGCTTTACAAAATTCCTCATCTTAAACTACCTGGTCCTGCCTTCCTGTATGAATGCATTTGATCTCAGCCAGATTTTCTTCACTATGGTTGCGTATTCTTTTTCAGAGAGCATGTGGTCCTGAAAGGGAAAACAAAAAGTTGATCTAGAAGAATGAACTGAAATTCAAAGGCAAAGATGTGGGTGAGACAGAGAAATTATCCAGCTGTTAAAGGATTTCTTGTTTGTATAGCAGTGGTGCTAACCTGCTAAACAAGTCCATAAAAAGTTCCAGTGTGCTTATATCCATGTCTATTTAGTACTGAAAACACAAGCTCATTGAAGATCCACTTTTGACTTGTTTTTAAATCAACCGGATCTGGAAATTACATTACCTTACTAATGTTGTTACAAGCAACAAGAGCACCAAAAAACCACAAGTTAATGGTTTCCAGAGAGGGTTTGCCCAACAAAATTTGTACCTGCTGTAAATCCAGCATTGCTGTCACCTGCACTGTATGCATCTATAAGTGAGCTGGTTTCTTGAGATTTTCTTCAACAGGGAGAAATAAACTTATAGGGTGGGATATAGTCAGTTAATTATGAGTAGGTGTACTACATTTTAGAGTGCCAGCTTTTCAAAAAGAGAAACCAGACGCGACTAAATCCATTTGGTCAGATGAGACCCACATCAGTGAGTGTCCAGTTAGCATTGGTGCTTACATACATGTAACAAATCACTCTCTGAAAAGTCTTGCTATCTAATTAGATAAGAAAGGAAAAGAATAATTTTTATACTTCCAATGTGTGTAGATTGCTCCGAAAGTAATGCCTCCTGTTTATTTCTGAGGAAACTGCAACAGATAGAAAGACCACAATGACTATTTTACAGAGCAATTTCTCAGCTACAGAATTCTATTTTTCACTATAGTCACCATCATTAGCCAATTTATGCGAATGAGCTAACTCAGGTGCTCTTCATTTCATGTTGTGACAGCTATGCATGGCCATCCGGAACACAGTTGTCTTTCATGTTGCTGTTTCACGTGTTTCATGCACTGCTGAAACACATCACCCATTGCCTCACTGTGCTCATATCCATTGTTTGGTCTCCATAAATGTTCCGCAAGTGTTGATGAATGTCAGTGGGAGCCATTTTTTCCTCATGGAGGAATTCAATTGCACATATATGCTTCATCCGCACTTCCACATCAGATGCCAATTTGTCAGGGTGCCCTTCTGCCGCTGTCTGTCACACAGCAACATAATATGTCATATTGGTAGGAAAGTTCAATTCTCTACTGCCATACCACCAATATCCATGATCTTGCGGGCCAAATAGGAGGCATAACTTTCAAAGCAGCCCAAATATTTAAAACCTGCTAAGCAGAAAGGACTTGAAAGCCAGCTTTTTATAATGTCACAGTCCTCACTCCCAAAGCAGAATTGTAGCTGTACTTTTGCTGTCGGCTTTGAACTCTGGACATTTACCAGACATGTCACAAACAAAACTGAGTAAAATCTTCAGTGCTTAAGATTAATTACTCATGTTCAATATTTATTTGTTTAGTAGACAAAAATGGTCTACTGTAGCAGGTTTATTTTGATTGTAATAAAGAATACAGTTCAAGTAGACTCAGTGAATGGAATAGCAATATAACTGACAGCTACATAATCATTCTAAAGTAAGTTTGCTAGGATGGGTCAAATTCCTTTAGGAATCCCAGTGAGATTTGTATGGTTCTGCAAACAGTGTTTAGCTACTTTGCATCACAGAGCCTGACATCAATATTTTACATGAAGAGGAAAATGACAGAAACTCATATTGCTAGTGTCCATCTGTGAAGCATAACACAGATTTATAATTTTAATTAAAGCAAGAAAACACAATTCTGAAAGTCCAGCACTAGAAAACAATACATATATAGAAGAGATTTTTGTAAATAGCTCCTACAATTTCAAGTAGACCTGAAGACAGTGCATTTCTAATAAGGGTGAACGGTAAATGGTTGCTTTATGAGAACTTGAACTCTGGATATCAGTAGAATAATGCTGTAGATCTAACTGTGGTGATTTATGACAGCCGTTCACTTAAATTTACCAAGTCATGTCTTTTATTTCCATGAATGCTGGTCATCTTCAATGATACCTCCACTCTCATACTTCATAAAGATTTTGGTGGTTAATCAGACTAAGCTAGGTGGTTTTGAACTGAACATGCACCAACTGAGGCCATCCATGCCATTCAGAGAAATGGTCTTCTTATGGAAAGGGCAATAAGACTGTAGCTCAGGTCAAAACCTTAACAATTATAGCTGCAGAAGAACTCATTTAGACATTGTAACTCACACCATGTGTATGTCAGGGTTACTTCCTCTTCTGATGTAAAAATAATCCATTGTTTCATTTTCTCTTTCACATAGGACACAGATAGCAGAGACAAAATCCAACATCTCCATTGCCACTGTACCATAAAAAGAGAAAATCCAAATATCCTTAAAAAGTTCTTAGTACATAAACTATACAGCCTGGAACACTGTCCAGTCATCACTCTAGTTTTATGCCTAGAGCACCACCTGTATGAAGCCATGCTTTATAATGGATGGAAAATGATCTGCTTTGTCCCTGGAGAATTCAGGTTCCTTACTTAGGAAATACCAGGTGTACTCATATGAGCCAGAAACAACCATTCGCTGTCTCTGATTCTGACTTTAATTTACTCAGTTGGAATATATTAAATACATGAGCTAAAGGGCATGAGGTGTAAAGTGAATGAGCAATGAGCATTCACATCTGTAAACACGTCTATCATTAAAAAAAAAAGTGTGGGTAAGTTTTTCTTACATTCAAGCAATGCAATCAGCATTGTAAAAGACTCTACACCAAATTATATAGGTTCTATGGATAGAATGAACTGAAAATCCAAGGAGATAATGAATAAGAATATAAACATGAAAAAAAAATCCTGATAATTCATTTCTTAAGAAAAAGAATTGAGTAGATTCTACCAGTGAATAGATGAAATTATATTAACATTTTTCTGGCTTTTTAACAATGCTGCCACTGCTTACAATATTAGAAAGCTATTGTTATATTTCGAGCTTGGCAGCATTTGTAACTTGTGTGATAGTTTCACCCAGTATCTATTCTTTCCTAGTGATTCAGCTTGATTCAGCCTTGGCTAAATATCATATTATCATTCTTTTACCTATACACTGAGATGTGTATTTTCATTCTGCACATAGATTAGGAATAATCATTTTCACATTATGCTTAAATTCTGAAGGACACTCAAACTGCCATAGACTATGTCTGCCATAGACTGAGTCCCAAACCCTGTTCAGGGCATTTTTATGAAAAACATTATGAATCAGTACATTGGCATTGCCAGCTCCTTAGATGCTACTTATGGTACAATTTTGTACCCTAAAGCCTGCTGAGACCTTGTAACATACTTTCTCAAGTGAGTGACTATCAGTTAAAGTAATGAGTGTTCAGTCCACTCACATAGGCTTTAAAATCTGGCTATTTAGTTAGCAGCCTAAAGGTGGAGATATGTATTTTGACTGAGTGATCTAGTGTTATAGAAAAGGAGATTAGGTAAGATCGTATTGCCCATCCATCGTTATGGCCACACTGAGGAAAACACACTCTACTCAACATCAGAGAGCATGCAAATTCCTGTGTGAGTTGCTGTGCTTTATGGAACATGATCTGAATAACTTACTGCAGTGTCAGAAAGACGGTTTTGGTGATAAGATAGTTCAACATACTTAATTCTGTAAGCAAACATTAAATAAAAAACTGCCGTCAGAAATGCATGAAGTGTTTTTCCCCTCTAATTTTGCTGCAAAGTCTGTGCTTTGCCAGGCAGCTGTGCAGACTGCAATTCATCTGTCTGAAAGGACAGTTGATGTCACCATCTGGCCAGCTGGCAAGGTGTTAGTATCCACATAGATGTCAGTACACTTTTCTGAGAAGGAATAAATCAGACAAGTGCACCTATGACACTGAAGTCCATTCTAACATTCCTATTTGCGTTATTTAAACAGAATAGGAAATACACTGCTTCCTTTGTTGCAAGCCATTTGCCTGGAGAACTTTCTCCTTAAGGCTGTGAAAGCTGCAGATTGAAAGCTCTGCAGATCTTTCTTCCCACACATAATCAACTGTGACTAGAAACTCCTTAATGGAAAAAGGAGATAAATAATGAATATCTACATTCTTCAGGATTCACCTGATTTCATGTGGGTGCAATATTACCAAAAGGATTCACATGTATCATGTCGATCATTATATATTTTCTTATTTTATTAACATAAATTTGTAGAGGCTATTTGAGGAGAGCCCTTCAAATCCTAACATATAATTAATAGCACAACAGGAAAGAGGGTTGATGGTATCAGTGGTGTAGTAAGAATCACTCCCTATTGTTTGACCTCTTCCAACTTCAATGTCCTCTGTAAAGATGCATTAGGGTTGAGTGAAATAAATCTAAGTGCACCTCTCTCCCAGAGTCTCCATAATAGTAAGAGGCTGGCAAATGAGCGATGGTGCCCAAGGTTTCTGAAGCTTGTACTAAGCCCAGTTTTTATCCCATTTACATGAGAAATAATAATTATCATGTACAGATAGGAAAGTTTTGTGCTGGGCAACAAAACTTGTGAGAATGCCTGATGGCTTCAACCAAAGACTGTAGCTTGAAGTCAGAACAACCTACCACCTTTTATAACAATTATTAAGTATTTTAATTACATAAATTTAAATATGGACAAAATACATCAACAACTACTTCAAGTTTTTAGGGGACAATTTTGTTTCCACAGAGTTATGCACAGTTATTAATGTCAGAAATTTAATTCTATATTTCTCATAAAAATTCTCCTAGTTCCAGGGAATTTTCACTCTACTTTTCTTTTATCCAGGGTCAGTGACTATGGTAAGAAGAAAATGAAGAAAAGATGTGCAACTGCATTCCTCCATATGAAAAAAAATGGCACCCACTGACATTCATCAACAGTTGCTGAGCATTTATGGAGACCAAACTGGATGTGAGCAATGTGAGCAATGACAGTGAGGCAATGGGTGGTGTGTTTCTGCAGTGGTGACGGTGACAGTGGGTCACCTTCTGGTGCAGACTTTTAAGAGAGTAGAATGAGGTTCTTGTTCATCACTGGTGAAAATGCATAGCTAGTGGTGGTGACTGTGTCAAAAATAATGCTTTTTAGCTGAGAATATGCTCTATTAAATACTGTTATCATGCTCTTTGTATTGTTTCTAGTTTCTTTGAAACTATATAGGAGGCATAACTTTTGATGCAACCTATGTATATCATAGAATCATAGAACCCTAGAATTCTTAGAGTTGGAAGGGACCTAATAAAATTCATCTACACTCACTGTGGTCCAGGCAGGCCAAAAGGTTGAACATCCATGTTCTAACCCATGTCATGCACTCTCCTGTTGCTGTTTCTCCTTCTGTGACTCTGATCTCTGCAGTAGAGATATGTCCACTTATGAGCTAACTGAAAGTGTAAGCCCTCTTTAATTTATTCCAGTTGCTTCCCAGTTTCTCTAGGCTAAGAAACTGCACAAGGATGGCTACTAATTTTCAGTCTCCTCTCACTTTGATTGTTAAGGCTCAGGTGGTGAGCCACTGCATTCTACATTAGATTCTTGACACTTACAGAATAGGCTTGCAAAGACAGGTTAAATTTAGCAGTAGTTTAGAACAATACTCTCTACAACTGTTACTTTTCAAAGGAATGCTGTTCACCAGTCTGTTTTCCCTTGAGTCCCTGGGCTGTGAAGAGTTGCATTGTGTTCTCAAGCACTGTCCTAAAGACAACTGCTGGGCTGATCCCAAGACCAAACCTATGTATCGTGCAAGCAATGAACTTTGTATTTACAGTCTTATAAGAAATTGGGGCACATCATCGGAAGTGTACAGGACACATAATTTTCAACCTGGTAGCATATTCTTCTACATATAGTAGGTAGTCTGTAGGCATGCAACAGCATGAATAAACAAGGAGATAGGAAAGAAATCTGTAACGTTATGTTTGTAGGTCAAGTAATTACAGCAGTTGATTTTTGACTCCTTTTATTTTGCAAATTTCTTCTTTTTCTACCTTTGTTGCTGCTCGTTTACTGAGAAATAGCTGCAGTATATAACTCACACAATTCTTGACGGTTTGCTTTCTGCCCACATGATCTAGACCTGTAACTGTGAAGGTGAACAGTTGCAAAATTTCTTTCTGAGCGTTCTCAGCAAAACTGTAAGCAAGGTTAAAGACTCTGGAATTGACTTTGTCAAATGTTAAAAATAAATTTTATAGCTTAATATCTTAAAAAGATGAATGCCATCAGTCCTGTCGCTAGCCAAGTCAAATTCCTGAGTTACCAATAGAACAGAGTGTCGGAGATTTTTAAGCTCTGAATTTGCTATACAAATAAGGATTAATTAATGTCTACAGGCCCTTCATATAAACACCCACTAATCTGTTAAAAAGGAAATATGAATGATCCTCATCACTAATAAAAATTTCCTCAGGGACTTCAGCGAGTGTTGGATTAGACAGTAAATGCTTAGAACTTCTGTTAAACAGCAACACACACTTCTTATTGTGGGGGATGGTATTTTTCTAACAGTAATATAGAGCCAACATTTTAGGTTTGGTAAGACCCTTAAAATCATAGAACCATAGACTGGTTTGAGTTGTAAGGGGTATTAAACGTCATCGAGTTCCAACTCCTAGCAGGTGACCCAACAAACTAATGTTAATGTCTGTCTCTCTGTATGGCATGTGTTCATAGTGAGAAGGGTAAAGAACGGGAAGACAGGTCTGGGAAAGGTAAGACGATAACCTTCCCTGATGATGAATAGAGGGATTTTAGGGAATAATAATGTTTTGAAACAGAATATTTGTTTTGGGAATTTATGATGCTTTCACAATACTAATTGGTCATATCTCACGATGTCCCTGCTGTAGGTAATACTGAAAGCTCCAAGGTACAAGACAATTTTTCCTATGAATTATTTTGGATGTATTGATTTTGGGAGGTTAAAATCTGTTTGAAGTTTGTGCAGTGTTGAGAAAATTTGGTACAATTTGTTACTTCTAACTTCCCTCAATATAAGTTTTCAAACAACAAAGTTTATAAAATATTTAATTATCAAATTAAAAAATAACCTTTTCCCATTGTCAGAATTCTAATTATATGAGTCTCCAGTTCTCAACCAAAGGTTAAAAACAAGGTTTAGAAACTAGGCCTTTGAGACGGAAAAACCCAGGTCCAAAGTGTACTTCGTTCCCCAGCTTCTCCTGCTTGTGTGACAGAAAAATTGACTAACTGGGAGTCTATTTATAAAATTATATTGTTATTTTGAGCTATTCTCAATGAATGGAATCTTTGGATAGGAGTTGGTGGAGGTACTGTGCTCACAAAGAAAGAACAAATAACTAAACCAGATATTTGAAGGTTCCTGGGAAGAAATCTGTAGGAAGAAAAAAGAGCAGGAAATCGTATTTAAAGACAGACTAAAGAAAAAAAACAAACAAAAGCTAGTGGAGGAAGACAGAATGTCAGTAGACGTTATAGCATGTGAACAGGGCAGTCATGAGTTAACCCAGAGTAAGGTCAACATTTATGATTAGGTGGCTGAAGTACAGCACAGGAAAGACATGACTACCTCAAGTAAATGGGCAGAGAATCATTCAGACTAGAAGGGATTAGAGTTATCTGTCCCAGAGACAGCTGAAAAGACACATTTAAATTTTATTCATACTTTTTTTGTTTTCAGAATCACCACTATCTGCTTTTTGAAAGTGACCTGGAAAAAATGCTTAGTTTCAAAATATGAGAATGTGGAAAAGTTCATTATCCATACGCTGATACCTTCCTAACTTTCTGTGGTTTTTCTCTTTTGGGTTTTTGCCTCTCCTAGCATCCTAATGAAATAATGTTTTCATGTTTTCAGTACTTCACATTGTGTTTAACCCCATAATCAAAGTTTTCAGAAATAGTTAAACTCTTGGTTGATCACTTATGTTCTTAAATAATCAATTGCATTAGTAAATAGAAGGTAGCAAAAACAAATGCAATCAAATAATGTATACTGAGTTTAAATTTTCTAGTACCTTAAGATTGAAGTTGTTGAGTCATGTGACCCCTACTACATGCATTTAAACAGATCCCTTCCATCAGAAGGCAGATTACATAAAAAACAATATTAGAATCATAGGATCATAGAATATCCCAAGTTGGATCATCAAGTCCAGCTCCTGGCTTCACAGTGTACCACCCAAAATTCAAAACATATTTCTGAGAGCACTGTCCAAACACTTCTTGAAGTCCAGCAGGCTTGGTGCTGTGACTGCTGCCCTGGGAAGCCTGTTCCAGTGCACAACCACCCTCTTAGTGAAGAACCTTTTCGTAATACCCAACCTGATCCTCCCCCGATGCAGCTCCATGACATTCCCTCAGGTTCTGTTGTTGTTACCAGATGGAAAGGATCAGTACTGCCCCTCTGCTCCCTTTGAGGAGCCACAGGCTGCCATGAGACCTCCCCTCAATCTCCTCTTCTCTGGACTGAACAAACCAAGGAACCTCAGCCACTTCTCACCTTGCGGTCCAGATTCTTTGCCAAGTGCATAGCCATCCTTTGGACACTGTCTAGTAATTTTATATCCAAAACTGCATCCAAAACTGCACATAGAGCTCAAGATGAAGCCACACTAGTGAAGAGCAGAGCAGGACAATCCCTTCTCTTGTTTGGCTAGCAGTGCTGGATCTGATGCACTGTATGGAATGCTGAATCAGATTCAACTTACATCAACCAGAACCCAAGATCCCTTTCTGTGAGATTGCTCTCTGGACTCTTGTCCCCAACTCTGAGCATATATCCAGGATTTCCCTGTCCCAGGTGCAGAGTTTAGAATCATAGAATGGCCTGGGTTGAAAAGGATCACAATGATCATCAAGTTTCAACTCCCCTGCTATGTGCAGGGTCGCCAACCACCAGACCAGGCTGCCCAGAGCCACATCCAGCCTGGCCTTGAATGCCTCCGGGAATGGGGCAACCACAACCTCCTTGGGCAACCTGTTCCAGTGTGTCACCACCCTCTGTGTGAAAAACTTCTTCCTAATATCCAACCTAAACCTCCCCTGTCTTCATTTAAAACCATTCCCCCTTGTCCTATCACTACCCACCCTTGTAAACAGCCACTCTCCTTCCTGTTTATATGTTCCCTTCAAGTACTGGAAGGCCACTATGAGGTCTCGCCGCAGCCTTCTCTTCTCCATAGTAAGCAAGCCTAGTTCCCCCAACCTTTCCTCATAGGAGAGGTGCTCCAGCCCTCTGATCATCTTAGTGGCCCTGCTCTGGACCCGTTCCAAGAGTTCCACGTCCTTGCTGTACTGGGGGACCCAGGCCTGGATGCAGTACTCCAGATGGGGCCTCACAAGAGCTGAGTAGAGGGGCACAATCACCTACCTCTCCCTGCTGGCCACCTATTTTTTTATGCAGCCCAAACATAGTTGGCCTTCTGGGCTGCAAGTGCACACTGCTGGCTCATGTCCAGCTTCTCATCTACCAGGACCCCCAAGTCCTTCTCCGCAGGGCTGCTCTCAAGGAGATCTTCCCCCAGTTTGTATAAATACCTGGGATTGCCCTGATCCAAGTGCAGCACCGTGCACTTGGCCTTATTGAACCTCATTAGGTTCTCGTGGGCCCATGTGCTTGGTGATTGCCCAGCCCTCTCATTTGTCAAGATCTCTGCAAGGCCTCTATACCCTTGAGGAAGTCAACTGCTCCTCTCAATTTATTGTTGTCTCCAGAATTACCATGCCTTCAAGTCCTATATCCCAGTCACTGACAAAAACTTAGAAGACAACTGGCCCTTAAACGGAGCCCTGTGGAACCCCACAAGTGTTTGACCATCAGCATGATGTAATTTCTTTTACAAGAACACTGTGAGCCTGACCAGTCAGCCTGTTGTCCACCTATGACATTATGCTATTATCTAGATGAATGCTGAACATTTTGCCAGAAGTATGCTGTGATAAACAGTATCAAAAGCTTTGCTGAAATCCTAAAAGATTTCATCAACTGGTTTTTAGGTAGGTAACCTTGTAATAAAAGGAAATTAAGTTTGTTAAACAAGACTTCCTCTCGTGACAAATGACTGCATTATCTCTCAAGTGTTGTTATAACTCAGAATAATCTTCTCCATAATTTTACCAGGCACTGAAGTGAGACTGACAGGCCCGTAATTATGAGTCTTCTTTTTTGCCCTTCTAGAAAACTGGGACAATATTTGCCACTTCGAGTCAACAGGAACTTCTCCAGATTCCCAAGAGTACTGAAAAATAACTGAGAGAGGTCTCTCAGAGACATCAGCCAGCTCTTTAAGTATCCTGGGAAGAATTCCATCAGAGCCCATAGACATTAATGCATCCAGGTGGAGTAGCAAATCCTGCACAAGTTTGAGTCTAGCTGGATGTTTATTGTTATCACAGTAACAGTGCACCAGCATGAGGCTCCAGGAGTCCCAGAGCCCATCACTGGTGCTGAAGACAGAGGTGAAGAAGGCATCAGCCATCTTTCTTTGTCCGCATCTCTATTGTGATGATCCTCATCATGTAATAGACTGATATTATCTCTCGTCTTTCTCCTACTGTTAACATAATTTAAAAATATTTTGTGTTGTTTCTAACAGTATAGGCCAGCTGCAACTCTACCTGAGCTTTGGCCACACGGATTTTCTCCTCACAATGATGAACAGCATCTTTGTAGTCCTTCCATGTCACCTGATCTTACTTTCAGTTGCCATGAACTTTGTTTTTCTGCCTAAGCTCTAGAGGATTCCTGTTCAGCCAAACCTGCCCTCTGCTCTGTCTGCATGATTCCTGACATTTTTGAATTGCCTGTTCCTGAGTTCTTAAAAGGTGATATTTATTAAACAAAAAACCTAATGCCTTAAAACACTTGCCAGGGGACTTTGATAACCAATTACTCGAGCTGCCTGAAGTCTGCTTTCCCTGCATCCAGGTTTGAAGTTTTGGTGACAGTTTTCTTCCTGTCACCAAAGATCTTAAAATTCATGGTTACTATAATCAAGATGTCCACTCACCACTTCACTCACAAGACTCTCTCTGTTTGCAAGCAACAAATCTAGGAGGTACTTATGCTAGTCATCTGCATTATTATCTGTAGAAGGAAGTTATCATCAAGCTGTTTTAGGAATCTCCTGGACATGTGTGGTATTCTCATTTAATGATGGCAAATTGAAATCACCTGTGAGGACAAGGGTGGCTAAAGGTATCTTTTAGTTCTTTAAAGACTGCTTCATCAGTGTTATCAACCTGGCTGGGTGGCCTACAGTACACTCCCCCAGTGACATCCACTTTATTTACTTGTCACTTAATCCTTACCCAGAGGCTCTCAACTGTGTCATTGCCATCTGTGAGTTTTGCACAGCCCAGCTCCTCCCTCACACACAGCACTACCCCTCCATTTTCTTCCGTCCTGTCTGTCTCTTATGAAGACCCTATAACTGTCTATCGTGACACACCAGTTACAGCACTCTTCCCACCAGGTTTCACTTATGCCAGTGATGTTGTAGCTCTGGTACTGAGCCAAGACTTCTCACTCCTCTTGCTTGTTCCTCATGCTGTGAACGCTGATGTATAAACACTTCAAATGTGCTTCATTGTACCCAGCACCTCGCGGAGATATTTTTAGCTGCTTCTAAATTGGTCAATTATTTGATGCAGATATCTAGCATGTGCTGATGGCTAAGCTTTACCAATGTCATATCTTAATTTTATCTGTGCAGGCAAATAACATACTAGGCCAGACTTGGATGCACCCCATCTACATCAGACGTTGTGCAGTGCCCTCTTCATGACTGCCACAAGTCAAACTGTTGATTATGGGAATAGCTTCTCATTAGTGTTTTGTTGGCACACAGTCATACTCTTATGATTAGCCTGTGATCCCCTGACCACTGCAATCACCATGTAAATAATCCATTACCTACTTACAAGCAGCCAGCCAGATACATCATGGCTCTTTTTTTTGATAATGAAAGGGCACTGCACCCAACTATCAGTTAGTTCATAATTAGATCATTACTGACATAGACAAGCTTTCACTTTAAAACTGCAGCTCATATGAAGTCTCAGAGTTTTTACCTTCATAGTACAGCTTGCCATCTGCTTCACATCACTGGTTTTTCCTACAGCCAATTGCTGAATTCTATGACGCTGATGTACGTCAGTCTTCATATATAAACCCTGAAAATTACCATCAATGAGAGGGGCTGGGCCTTCATGGGAGTTTAGCTTTTCAAAATTTGTCATTGGTTTTTACCAGACAGTGATCACAGGGCTGGATACCTCTTCTAAGAAGAAAGGCTAAGGGCTCATTGCTTTCTTTGAGTATTTAGAGGGGGCCTTATAAAATAATAGGGCAAAGGGAAATGGTTTTCAATTAAAAGAAAAGAGATTTAGATTAGATGTTAGGTGGAAATTCTTTACTCAGAGAGTGGTGAGGTATAGGTACAGCATGCCCAGAGAAGCTGTGGATGCCCCATCCCCAGGGGTGTTTAAGACTAGGTTGTATGCGGTCCAGGTCAACCAGATCTGGTGGGTGGCAACCCTGTACATGGCAGAGGGTTGGAACTAGGTGATCCAAGCTGACATTTCCTATTCAAAATATAAGCATTCATAGAAATAAGGATAGAAAAATAAATTTGTATTGAAATTTTCCAAAAAATTTTCATGAAGTTCATTGCTTATTATTCAGTTTTCAGATCCACCTCAGAGAAAATTTAATATTGAAGCTCATTAGTAATTTTAGATTGCTAAACAAACTTGCAGCTTGCTCTGATTCTAGATTTTTTCTATTAACACTCACAATTCTTTCTATTGCTCTTAAATTATAATGTGAAGAAGAGTCTTTTACATAATTTCAAGGCTTTCATTATCTCGCTCTCCTCCCTCAGACATCTGATATTAAATTTCTCTCTTAGAATTGTCCTAATACTTGACATTTACCACTGTAACATTTATCTTTTTGAAGCTACATCTTTGTTGATTTCCCTTGTAGACCAAATATTTATTGTACAGGCCCTACTGTACTTACATTTATCTTGCCAACTTTTCCAACTACAACATTCAGATATTATTTTTCAAAAACCTATTAACCTAACACTAATAAATAAGGACCTAGTGAGCTCAGGTTTGTTGCTGCCATTAGTGCCAGCCCTGAAAGTCCACACAGCTTTGATTAAAGCTGGTTTATAAGCTGCAAATGAGTAACAGCTGCTCCTGACATCTCTAGGAAACTTGGCAAATTAGACCACCTCACATTTGAGGAAGCTGCAGGTGGGGGATGACAGGTTTCATTTGCGGTCTTCAAATCAGTTCCCTCGATTTAATGCTCTGTATCAAAGACAATCTTATTTTTAACGTTTTGATGAAGAGAGGAAAATAAAAGATAAAAATTTCTGAATAACAGATCACAGCTCTGTAGACCTCTGTTGTATTTATATCATTATACTTTAGCTTTTATGAGAAGGGCGAAAAAGTGGAAAGCATAAGCATTCCCTTATGGCTTAGAATGTGAAATTCTCATAGCAGCCACAATCCAGATAAAGGGTGGTCAAGGAAAGCACTAAGCTGTTACAAAGCTTTTAAAAACAGCCAGAACTTCAAAGTTTGCTCCAAAATTTGCAATTCTTAGTTCATTGAAATATTGATTTTTCTGAATAACCTGTGCATTCACTTTTCTCTTGAGAGCCCAGTAATCTGTCTCTTCCATTACTAAAATGTTCTATGCACCGTTGCATTAGCGTTTTGCTGCTTGAGGGAGTGTGCAGACAGAAGAGCTAAGGAGATCTCAGGTATGTATGTTAGACAGGCACCGGGTCTAGGTTGCATTTCTACTGAAACAAAAATGTGCGATTAGTGAAACCTGAAATTCATTGATCCTAAAAGATACTAGGGGAAACTGACATGTTGGCATTGCCTTTGCAAACATGATAACAGGTTGTGCTTGTAGTACAGCCTATATCTTACAACCAAACTTCTATATTGCCATTATATTTAGCATCAGTAATATCAACTCCTAAAATGTTATACAGAACTACTATTTCTTTTTTATTATATCAGACAGATTGATTCCACTTCCAAATCTTTTTTTTTTTTTTTTTTTTTTTTTTTTTCCCACAAGCTATACAACAGAATAAAAGAGCTCTTTTCTCCATTGTAGTAATGAGAACATGCAACTATGTGGTTAGGATGTCGTTAGGTCTCAACTGAGAAATCTGGAGGATTTTCTGTGTTGTCCTCAATTGTATGCTTTTCACACCGTGTCATGGAAAGATGGATATTTGGGATGGAAGGAAGCCCAGGAAAACTACAGCCAACATTTTACATAATAGATAGGAAGACTGAAAACACCATGGTATGACACTGGCATGTACAGTAGGAGAATTCAGAGGAACTAATGCTTGTTTCAAATCAAATGAGAAATTTTTATCACAGAGAAGAATTCTGAACTTTTGGAATTACTTCCTGTTAATTGTTCTAATGTCTATTGTCAATATAACTGTAGACAAATCAGAGTTTCTGCAAAAGTAAGGATGGGGCTATAGTTCTAACTTGAAGTCATTTAGGGATCCTTTGACTAGAGGAGGTAGGAGTGTGCTGCAAATTCTGATCTGTAACTTGTCTAGTTCAATTTTTTGTTTTCTTGCATATGAAAAATGCTGCAGTAAATAGAACTTCTTTATTTAACAGTGTGTTAAGAGGCTGTTGCTAGCTGCTGTGGTTATTGAGTTAACTTCTGTTAGAAGTTCTGTCTACACACAATAGTCCGCTAGAAAAATGAACAGGGAAGCCAACTGGGAAAGCAACTTGATAATATTATTAATACGTGACTTCACAAACCTAGAAAAAATTCAAATCCCTACCATAATGTATCAGAGATGAAATACCTTGTACAACTCTTCTTGTCATGTAGAGTCTTAGGAGGAAAAAGTAAAAGCTGTTAAGAAAATAATTGTAATCTCTTCACAGATCTGAGTTGAGAAAAACAAACAAGCCAAAGACCTCATGCTCAATTATGTAATTAGGATTCTGATTGAAACTGACATTGTTCATTTCCATAAGAGAATTAGGCATTTATTATTTCATTACACTCCATTCTGCTAATGTGATTCATCTTACATATTTTAAAATGTTGCCATTTAACCAGTATTGGCCTTAAACCATACTTCTAATTACTCACTTCAAAAATGCTTGTTTGTCATCTAATTCTTTGATTTTTTTTTTCTGCATTAGACTACAGGAATAGAATATGAGACCTCTATCTGATGCCAAAGGATATTTATCTTCCATCACTTCAATCCATCACATGTCCTAGTGAGTCAAAATGGAATCTACAAGCCACTTAACAATCAATATTGATTTGAAAATGTTGATATTTTGGGTAACCCTCTGAGAAATGTCATTACACTCTTGTGTAGCACTATGGAGTGAAGAAATACATGCATCTATATTCCCTTATAGCAAATAATGTAAGGATAGGAGCAAATAAGGTTGCAGCACACAATTAACCTAGGGCAGGCTATAACATAGGAAGAAATAATGCTGTATGAACCACTTATGCCCTATTAGCAAAAAAACAAGCTGATGGAATTGTTGCCTTAAATCAAATCTTAACTATCCTAGTCAATTACAACTCTGGCTGAGATGTGCAGTAAATGGATAGAACATAGTTAATCTTTCTCTTCTACTAGACAAATCGAGATACAGATGTGCTTGACTGTGTACTGTTATCTTACAGCTGAGTCTCATGACACTTCATATCTCACTCTGCAGCAAAATTTTAAGCAAGCATATGCTAAATGGTTTAATGGTTCAATATAAGTTCAGGTGTTGACAAATAGCTGAAGACATTTCCAGCATGCTGCTGATCACATGTGTCATTATAGTCTTTGTTACTTCAGTCTGAAAAAGCACAAGGGAATAAGTGGACTTGTCATCTGTAGCTGGAATCCATATCATGGATTGCTCACTTTACTGTGCAATTTTGAAAACAAAGAGGTAGAACTGATCAATTTTATTTCATACTTCTTGGATAATAGCTAAGTGTTGTTTGTTTGGCCTTCCAGCAACAGACAATAACACATAAATCCAAATAAGATTTCTTAAATCTCACTACTTACAGGTGACTACCATTCCCCAGCAACTATTTTCACAGCTTGAGAAATAGCTATTGCCATTTACTGCAATAGAAGATTTGCATTGGAAACGTGATGCTTTCTAGTTTAGTAAAGTGCTGTAAAACCTGAAGTGCACATTATCAGATGCTGTCATTGTACAGTACTAGGCTTTGTTTTGAAGGTAATGATAGATTTAGAATTATCAGGCTGAATCTGTAGACACAGAAGTTAATTTCATTGCTAAATATCCCCTTTCCAATCATAACATAGCAGTGACTGGTTAATTCTAGACAAGCAGTTGTTTCCCCTGAAGTAGAATGTCCTCAGTACGTTAGAATAGAGGATCACTAGTATGCTTGCATATAGTTACCAGTCAAGTGTTTCTCAGTAAAGCAGTTAGATGTATTGTCTGAGTTAGTCTGATTTCTTGTTTCCCTTTCTCAGCTAAAAAGCAATCAAATCTCTGCTTTCTCAGAGACCATTAGCCAATTACAGCAGTGGTCTGGCAAATATACTGTGCAAAATTTACAGACAAATATTAATTAGGCAGATTTTTTTTTTTTAATGTTGTAGAACTGTTATAAAAATTTTTGATTTCAAGTTTCTTATCAGCTGAGTATAACACTGACATAAAGTTTGCCTCAACACTGGCTCCACCCCTTTCTTATTTTTCCACTGGGTCCTATTAAATAGATTTTACCGCAAAATGGACTCTCATACAAAAGTTATGTGCACTATAACAGGCAAAAGCAGGAATGCAGATGGATTGCCGGAAAAGCTGAGTCATATCTAAGCTGCCAGCAATGCAACACAGAAATGTCTGCATGGATATACTTTAATAGAAAAAGGAAGGACATAGCCAAACACAACTGGAGCAGATTCAAGAAGCATCTAACTGATAACAATTTGAGCACCTGTATTGTTTTTTTTATAATAAACATTCTGGCCAAAGAAGCAACTGGCAGTTTTCCTCTGTTTTTTAATGTTCTAGTTGGCCTCAGTTTCATTAGCCTAAAGTGTGTCAGTAGTTTTGTAAAGAAGCAATACCCCTAAATTGCCCTTGTAGCATAGCTGTCATTGTGATAAATGAAGAGAGGTTAATTAAATGTATATTCAAATGAACTCCAAAGGCTGTGATTTCACTGGGGTTCGAGAGTGGTGCCATGGTGAGGGAAAACTTGTCTGGAAACTTCTGAAGTTCAAGCATCTGGAGATACACAAGAGAAAACACTGGAAAAGATTGTTTTAAACACAGCATGTGGGTGCCCCTTTGTGGGCTGTCATGTTATTGCACTGGTGAGGATTCTGACATGGTATCCACAGGATTTCATTACCCAAGATTATTGGTATCTGCCTGATGTTTATAAAAACATGTCATTTTGAAATTACACTTTTGCTGCTTCAGTATCTTTGCTGTCTCATTATGTGGTATAACTTATCCACCTGATATTCTACTGTAGCATAGTACTTTATTAAAATACAAGGCAGATTAATATTATGAGTCATTTATTAAACACATTTGAATCAAAACACAGTAGCGAGAAATATTACTGTGAGGATGTGGAAATGCGAGCAGAGGGTAAAGAAGCAGAAACAGTTATTAGCAGATATAAGAGAAGTAATCTTCCATCTAGAGAACAGAATCTTGGTGCTATTCACAGTCTGAGAGATGTATCAGAAAAAAAGATCTAGCTAATGAATTCATGCTTCTCAATATTTCTGGAAAAAAAAAAATGGCTTTAACACTTCAATTTATTATAGAATCACAGAATGGTTGAGGTTGGAAGGAACCCCTGGTTGTCACCTTGTCCAACCTCTGCTCCACTTAAGCAGAGATGCCTAATAAGTATTTATAGACATTGAAAAGATCTATCCTGAGCCTTCTCTTCACCAGGCCGAGAAGTTTCATCTCTCTTACGCTCTTCTCATAACTCCATAAGTCAGGCACTTCAAGAACTTAATCATCTTTTTGGCTGGACTCATCCCAATTTGTCCATGTGTCTCAGCCCTACACACTTACATGTTTCAGCCCTGAACTCAACCCAGCACTCCAAATGTATCTCATCAGTCCTGAGCACAGGGGAAGGTTCATCTCCCTCAACATGTTATGTAGCCGAGGAGCTCATTGGCCTTCTTTTCTGTGAAAGTACATTGCTGGCTCACATTCGTCTTGATGCCCACCAGTACCCCATCAGAGCATTTTCTGTAAATCTGCTTTCCAGCTGATTGTCCCCTAGCTTGTGCTGGTACATGAGGTTACTCCTCCCTAACCACAGGCCTTGGCATTTCTCTCTGTTGAACTTCACAAATTTCCTACAAGCTCATTTTTTCATCGTTTTCAGGTTTCTCTAGATAGCAGTAAAATGGTCTAGTACATCAACCACTACTCCTCATTTTGTACTCTCTTCAACCTTGCTGAGGCAGCACTCTATCCAATCATCCAGATCACTAATGAATGTATTTAACAGTATTGGTCCTGGTGTCAGCTTCTGGGGTACTCCTCTAATGATTGGCCTCTGGCTCAACTTCAGGTTGCTGATTACTATACTTTGCAGCCAGCAGTTTCTCTGGCTTTTAATCCATCTTACTGTCCATTTATCTAGTCCATCCTAAATCATTCTGTCTATGAGGATGTTATGGGAGACAGTGCTGAAAGCCCTACTAAAATCAAAATAAAAACCCCCTCTTCTCCCCTCTTTCACTGCCCTAGTTACTTCCTTGTAGAAGGCTATCAGATTGTCCAGGCACAATTTTCCTATCTAACATCATTCTGACAACTCACTTCATATGTTTGAAAATGGCTTCTGGGACAACTGGCTACATCATCTTTCTGAGAACAAGATGTGGTTGACTGACATGTAGTTCCCTGGATCCTCCTTGCCTGTGAAGAAGGTAACAGTGACATTTACTTTTTCACAGTCCTCAGAAACCTCCTCTTATTGTCATGACCTTTTTGTGATTGTTGAGAGTAACCTTTC
Organism: Gallus gallus; assembly: GCF_016699485.2. Classification (NCBI taxonomy): domain Eukaryota; kingdom Metazoa; phylum Chordata; class Aves; order Galliformes; family Phasianidae; genus Gallus; species Gallus gallus. Next base: position 10,340,040 of record NC_052532.1, on the reverse strand, counting down.
AATGGCATCAGCCAGCTCTCTCAGCACTTGCAGGTGCATTCTGTCTGTCCAATTTATTTAAATGTTCTTTAGCCTGATCCCCCTTTACAGGGGGTAAACCTATTTATTCCCCTATTACGGCTGATGATTCATTGTACTCTTTCAGAAAAAGAAAAAATAAGGGAACAGACTTCAACATGAAGAACAGAAATCATAACAGAAGAATCATGTAAGAAAATAATCATCTCACTTGCACTTCAGTAGAACCAAGAGTTAGAGAAAACCACACTGTTCATTATTACTACTCTTTAAGAAAATATTTAAAAGTATTAAACAGAAAACAGGAAATGTGATTTTCTTTTTCTTTTTCTTTTTTTTTTTTTTCCCCAGTATCTGCTGTGGGATGGACCATATTCCTCTGTCCTACAACTCAGGCTGTGCCTACAATGTGCACTATGTTTTTTTTTTCTCTTGAGATAATTCTGTACATTTCACTCCAGTCTGGGAGGAAGGCAAACATTATAACATCTGAAATCCCTGTGAGACAAGTCTTTTATATTTGGTTGACTTCTCAGTAATATTAAGTGTCCATTAACAGAATAGTTTTGGTGTCGATATAAGAGTTTCACACCTGTGATTTATCACAGCTCCAAAGAGAAATTTAGAAAATCAAAATCAACATGAACATGGTCAAATGCATGGAATCATATAATAGGATCATGAAATGATTTAGGTTGAAAGCAACTTTAAGGTTCATAGAATTGTAGAATCATTCATTGATACGATTCTATGAATCATTCTATGATTAACAGATTCAAATAATCATAGAGTGGCTTCATTTGGAATACATTTTAAAGATTATCTCCTTCTTCCCCTCTGCAATGGGCACCGGACCCAGTTACCCGAAGTCCCATCCAACTCAGCCTTGAATATTTAGAGGGATGGGGCATTCACAATTTCTCTGAGCAACCTGTTCCTGTTTCTCACCACCCTCATAGTTAAAATTTTCTTCCTTATATTTAATCTAAATCTACTCTCCTTCAGTTTAAAACCATTCCCCCTTGTCTCTACATGCCCTTGTAAAAAGTTTCTCTTCAGCTTTCCTATAGGTTCTGTGTTTGTGCTTGTGACTGCCCCAACCCAGGTACAGGACTTTGCAGTTGACTTTATTGAACTTCATGAGGTTCACATAAGCCCTCTCAAGCCTGTCAAGGTCTCTCTGTATGACATACCTTCTCCTGAGTGGTTTGGAGTTAAACTACATACTAAAATATATTGCTATCAGTTATGTTATGCAAGAGAAATAATACAGAGCACAGCTCATTTGCTGGTTTTGTTCCAAATTTTTATTGTTGGCTAATGAAACTTTTTTTTTTTTCAGGGATTATCCTTTTCTCCATCCTAGAAGTCAGCCATATTTGTAGCTGCTACTTACCATTACCCTCCTACTAGTTTTTCCTCTTCCTGATTACTACTTTTCTAATTTTCTCACAAATGTCATACAATAGAGGCAACATAGAAATTGTGTAAGATTTCAGTATGAGGTTGAATACCAAGACTATTAAAAAGACAGCTATGAATTTCAGTAACAATTCCAGGAAACCTCTGTACTTGATTGGAAATTCTAGAGCTAGGCAGTGGATGTTACATAGTCTCTGAAATTTTATTTATCTCCAAATTTTGGGTCCTGAACAGCATGCATGGGAAGAAATTTCCTTCTTTATTTTATTAAACATTTGGTCAATGTGTGATATACTGAGGCATTTCCAAAAAGAAGAACACCAGAATTTAAGATTGACTGCCCTAGATGAGTGCTGCCACAATACATGCCATGCTCTGTCTTCCTTTCTCTGATTGTCAATGTTGTTAAAACCCCAAAATACTTTTCTCCCTAGTCAGTATAATTTATCTGCAGCATTCTCAGAATTCTGTTCCTCCTTTGTGCCTCTTTTTTTTTTCCTCATTGCATTCTTAGTTCTTTTCTGCCAAATGACACTTATTAAAGTGAAGAAGTGCAGATACAAATTCTAGACTTAAAAGCCTAGAGAAAAAAATAATCAACATTGTCTAATCCATGAGGTAGAAAGATATCTGGTGTACATGGCTGCTAAAATCATTTTCTGCAGTCTGCTTGCAGTAAGCAAAGATGAGTGCAGAAGACATAATGGGTGCAGATGCCAAGGAAAATAGACCACAGTTTTTATAGTGTTCTCTGGAAAGAAGAAATCCCCTCAAACAAATCCCTGTTCTTCTATGCCCAACTTCAAAGTGCTCTTCATTCTGCACATGAATTGTCCCAGCTTCATGCAGTACTGGCTCTGTCAGCTGGTCAGACCTGGCCTTTGCCCAGACCCCCTTCCTTAGATCAGCTCCACTGCCTGCATCCTTTCTTCCATTTTACTTTCTTAAGCAAACTGAAATTCTTTCTAACTCCCCACAGGCCTTTAATTGCAATGTTATATTTTGACTTGGTTCCCATTTCAAATGTTCCTGCAACAATAGGAACTAGAACAGCTTATTTTTAATGGAAACTGTATTTATCTGGGCAATGCTACCTTTCCTATAGTTCATGGCTGAGAACATAAATGAAATTTTCAAGTTTTCTACATATTGTATAAAGTGATTCAGAGACTTGTTTGTCTTTTATACATATATATATATATCAAAACAGATATAACTTAGAGAACAAGAGTTCAAAGTCAACAAGTTTTTCTTGCACGACTCTCTAGCAGCACAGCTGTGTATTCAGCTTTATAAGAGCACTATGAATGAAATCAGATAAAAAGGTGCATCATAAACCAGATTTTCACAAAGTCCTGGACACAATGTCCATGAGACATAACATCTCGAGAGAGGACAGCATGTTTACTTTCAGCACAGAATAAGCCTTTGATCACATTCATCATTATACTATATTTGAAATACCTTTTTTTAAAAAAAAGAAATGATTATCAGGAAATTAATTTGCTTGTGGTGGACCTTGGTGAGTTAGAATGTGTGCAACTAAACAAAATCTTAAGCAAATTATTTATTATATATTCATCTTCTGTTCTTCATTTATTAACGGTGGATAGCATTTTCCAGCTTAGAAAGAGAACCAGTATTCTAAATAGATAAAATGATGAAGGGAAAACATTCAAAATAAAATTTAGTTGTGCAACTTTAATTCTTTCTTTATGCAGTGTGACATGGTATTTTAATACTTGTTCACAATCTTTTTTTAATCTTATGTTATATGCCACACAATTTATTTTTAGTTGAATCCAGATTCTCATGTAGAATTTGAAACTCAACAACAACAACAAAATCCTGTTTTTTTTATATCTACCATAGATGTTGCCTCATAGAAATATAACATACAGACTCTCAGGGAGGAAATTCCACATAGCTTAATGAAATACAAACGTCTGAATGCTTCACTCATCTGTCTCTGCAGGAGACCTAGTCTTCTTAATTTATTGTCTCTCTTACTCTTCACATGGAGATCCGGTTTAATAGTTTTGTTTTGTTTTGTTTTGTTTTGTTTTGGTTTGGTTTGGTTTGGATTGTTTTTTTTGGCAGTTCAGGAAATCATGCAGAAATGTCTGGCATCAGCATTCTCTTGGGAAAAAAATATAGTGAAGACTTAACAGGAAGAGCATGTTTAATGGTGTGGTGTGTGCCAATGTTGTGTTGTCTTCACATAATTGTCCAGAAGCCAAACCACTCACCCTAGAAGTGAGACCATTCTACATATCTACAGGGACTGAACTTGAAGTATAAAAGGAAGATTTATCCATGGACTATCCTGGTGAAAACACTTCCCCTCCACATGTGTTGAGGGAATATGAAGTTTTAAACAGAACTTTTAGCAAGGTGTGTTTTATATTACAGAATCGATGGGTTTGTTTAAATCACCCTCTGGGAGAGAAACAAGATACATTTCCTTCCTGGCTACTGCCAGGCCTCTTGCTTTCTCTCTGGCTCTTGTATACTTGACTGCATAGTGATTGTTCTTCAGCAGGAGGCAAGATGGTGTTATTACTCAGAGTGCTCCATAGCGCTTACTGCACTGCTCTAGGATGGATATATAAAAGGTCACTTCCTCTGACTGATAGGAATCAAAGAAGAACTAGGTAACTTGACACACGTAGGAGAGGTGGTCTCTCACTTCATCATATGAAGATAAGCATAGCCGTGACTCCTTGGAAATCTCCAAGGAACCTAAGTAGAACAGAAACAGCTGTCTCTCCAAGCAAGACTGCATTAGATGCTCTGCATCTTTGCAGGGCAAGCAATTCAGAACAGTCATGGATGACTGACATTACATGATCAGAGGTTGCTGAGGTCATAGAGAGTTTCAAGCAAAGTAGGAAAGTACCTAAAGATCAGATAGATGTGTATGTTTAGACATAGTGAGATTGCTGTCTTGCAATACTCTGGGTCTAGTCATAAATAAAGCATATTCCTCTGCATACTTTGTGAAGTAAAGGTGCTTTTAGTGTGTTACTTACTATGTGTTTTTTGTTTGTTTGTTTGTTTGTTTTTGTGTATGTGTGGTTTTTTTGTTTTTTGTTTTGTTTTTGTTTTTTTTAACTCTTTGGTTACTATCATGACAACTAATCAGACTATTGACTTCCTTACTTCAAGTAAAATAACAGAAATAATGAAGAATACAACTTTTGAGGACATGTTGTTGGACAAAATCGACTCTTGTGTAGTGGCTCATTTGAATTAGCTGAAGGTGCAGTGGGGAATCAGTCCCAGCCCATATAAAAATAGAACACATATTCCAGTTTGAGTATCTGAAAATAGATGGGGCTGCTTTGTATTTCTCGGTTTCCCCCGACCCTTATTTATTTATTTATTTATTTGTTTATTTATTTATTTATTTAATGTGCTAAATCTAACAGATTCCCAAATGCTTAAAACTTAATCATCATCAGTAGCTGAGTAGAAGACTGAAAGACAATTGCAGCAGGGCTGTTTATCTGCTTGGATAGGATTCATTTCCTCAGCCCTTATTTGACACAAAAACAGATGTATCTCTGTCATTCCTCTGACCTCTGTGGCAAGATGAACAGCTAGGCTGATACATTTATTGATCAGAGAATGAAGCACTCCATGGGAAATAAGCTATAGATGCCTTGCTGCGAAATTGAAGATTTAACATCTGTCCCATGCAGATGGTAATTAATCTTGAATCTGTAATGCCCACAATTGCTTGGTTGACAACATTACTTTCTTAATCTGGGAGCATGGATAAACAAATGTATTGGATTGCTCTGTGGGTAACATTTTATGAATGTGTTATAATTGCACATGCAGACCATAAATCACAAAGATTTCTCATCTACATTGCTAATTGTGTTTATTATTGGAAATGCTTCTCATGTTGCTTGGTATTCACTGTTTGATTTCCCACTGTTGCATTTCCATGCCCATGTAGAAATTGAAATCCTTGCTGCTGCAAATATATTATGAGCCATTATCTATTCTCTCAGTTCTAATTACCTAGTATCTAGGTGCATGCATATACACATAGTTTGAATATTATTTTTTATTTTGCAGAGTCTGCTATTATGAAATAAATTTTGCTGTCCAGATAATATATTAGTAATAAGATTTAAAAAATAAGTTTTTTTTTTTTAAATCCCTTTCTGCCCTAAGACAGCTCTACTATTTTCATCTCAATATTGCTACTTTGTGTTCTGATCCTTCCTCCATCTCTTCCTTTAAGAATTTATCCATTAGATTGCTGTAGATATATCTGTATTCTTGGCAGGATCCTAGCATTTTCATATTGTAAATTCTCAGTTATTCTTGTACAAGTAGTTTATTCTAACTTGAGTAGAAGTTGCTGAGATTAAAAGCTTCAATTAAAACAGTTCTTTCCAGAATGAGGGATGCTTGCAATAACTGAATCCCTAAAAATCAAGTGCTCTTGCAGGGAACTATGAAAATACTTGCTGAACATATCTAGACTTAAACCTTCCAATCAATAAATATCTAAAAAGAATTACATTCTAGTTTAGGCATGTTATAACTCATGTATTTAAAATCCAAAGAATGGTAAATTGCTGGTTTCATTTCTGATGCATATCAATAGCCTTGGGGAGCTTGTTAGTTTGTGCAGTTTAAATCTTTAAAGATCCCTTCCAACACAAACCATTCTATGATTCTGTGATAGTATGTCATGGTATCTGAGTCAAATCACTACCCTCTCACTCTAAGATACTCCTTGACACAGACTTCAAGGAGAAGAGGAAAGATGGATCTTTCCCTTATTCAGATTTGTAAGCAATGGTTCTTCTCTCAACCAAGTCTCCGGTACTGGTACATCATATTTCTGCCTGCACCAAATTCAGCATCAAGATACAGGCCAACAAGAACAATTAATTTCACCTTGGCATTTGAACAGACATGAACAGATGTCTGAAGCTTTTGATTTTCAGTCCTACGTTAATACCTTTTGAAGTCAACAGAAACACTGTCATTTACTTCAGTGGTCTATGAATCTAGCTTTTAGCCATTTACCAATGAAAGGTAGGTTTAAACTAGTCTTTTGTTAATGGATAAGCTTGCATTTGTCACAGTGCCTTTAATGAAGCTATCCTCTGAAGTGTTTACTCCTTATTTTCTCAATGGAAGACACAGATTTGAGAAGCCAACGTTAAATTTGATGTTTGACATAGAATTTGTTGTGCATTCACATTTACATTATTCTGACTTTAAAGGGTAGGCTACTGATAGAAGTTAGGAATTTCTGTCTTTTGCTGGGAACATCGGTAAGCACAAAACCTGTACTTACGTGGTTTTGAAACTTTCTGGATTGTGTCATCAGTCTTTTGAGAGAAACTTGCACTAAAGTTTTCCCTGGATTCTAATAGCCTAGGACTTTTAAAATTCGTGTTGCAGCTGTAACATTCATCATTAAAACTCATCTGGAGGTTTTCTAGAGCACATTTATTTTGTAGAGTAGATAAAATATCAGCATAATCTGAAATGAATTCCATCCCATTTTGCAATGTTATCTATTCTTGCATTTTGACTGCAAGCTTCCATAGGGTTTGTGCAAACAGATCACACCACTAAATAATTTTAATAACACAAAATCAGGATTTCAAAATTATAATATCAAAAAAAAAAAACAACAAAGAAAAAGAGGTACTGCTGCTAGTGAAATATTATAAGGACAACAACAACAAATTGAATTATTTTTCTGCAAATAAACTGGAATTGCTCAAAAGAAATTTTGATCCCATAATTTTCATAACAAAACTGCTGTTGCCTGTTGGTATTCACAATTCCCTATGCCAGGCTTTCTTGCTGAGATTTGTTGTATGAAAACCATAATGCTTTTCTTTTCCCAAATTACCTGAACATTCCTGCTGACAAAAGCTTCACCTGTAAGTTTATGAACAACCAAGCAAAGAGGTGCAAATAAAACCAAAAGAAGCTCTAGTATTAGAAAGAAAACTTCAAGGACAGAAATAAGTTTATTAAGCTGCACAAAGTAAAATATCTGGAACTGCTTATTTAGAGCATGGCTGTTTAAATTGTAATGAGAAAGCTGCTGTGTGAAGGTGAAGCCTATTAACTACTCTACAGTAGTTATCTGTAAGCAAGTTTTTAACTCACAGAAAATTTGGTGGGTTCACTCACAATGAACACTAAATCTCTTTTTCAGGGGCTAAGCTTTACTCTGAAAAATTAGTGTCATGTAAATCCAAAGAATCGCTTACTCAGTGTCAATCTCTTTCTGTGTCCATGTTATTACAACCATTGTACTTTTGCAAAAATCCACTGTAATTTGCAATTTTAATATCAGATCATGAGAATTTAATGGTCTGATGTAATTTTTGCACTCATTCCACTATTTGAACCTCCAACTAGTCATATGTCACTCTGTCTTTTCCTTATTAGCACCTGTTGCTTACTGTATTTGATTTAGAAGCAAGATCCTTAGGATAGGAATTCCTCTCTGTTGTCTGTGCTGTGATGTGGAGTTATGGAAATGTTAGTTTTTGATAGCAGCTGACTTCTGTTATGTCATATGATTATGAAAGCTAAAATGCCTTCACTTTTCTTGAGCACTCATGAACAGTGCTGTAGGAACAACCCTAACTGTCCTTCACGAGTTTAGAAAAATAGGAACTATAACCTATTTCATTGACAATTTTCAAGTTACTACCTATACTTACTCAACATTCATCCTTCATGCAAAAAATGAAGACAGGCTGAAGGACAGTAGTGTGGATATCCCTGGTGTGGTGATATGGGGATAATGATGCTCAGTCCTGTTCATGGAGTCCAGCTGTTCCAGCTTGCAGTACATTGGACATGTTTATTATCTGTACCATGACAGGGTGGGACTTAATTCTGAAATTACAAAGATTAGATGAGTCATAAAAGGTACTTCTACATTTTCTAAATATGTACAGTTTGGGGACATCTAGAGTTTCTCTCATCTGAAAGAAAGTAGTAATGCTCAAAGAAGCTTCATTTCTCCCTGCAGCTACGGTGAAAATAGACATTATGTCTGCAATGTAAGCATTACAGGCTAAACCCATGGTGAAGGTAAATGGGCATTATGCCAGTCAGTTGAGCCAAGCTTTTTAGTGTACAACACTATAACAAGTTACTGTATATGCTTTTTATTACAGCTATTTCAGGAACACAGTTACACACTGCTTCCTATTTGTTGTGATTTTTCTTTCTATATTTGTACTGTACATATATACTTTAAAAGAAGTATATAAGATAATGTGATTTAATCTAGAGAAATTGATTTTCCCATTTTCTTCAAACTTGGTCTCACCTTATTAGAACTTCATTTTTCCTAGCATTTACTTGAATTAAGAAAAATCTTTCTGCAGTACATAATCTGAAGTGATTCACCTGAATCTTCATAGGAAACATTTTCCATTTTTATGTAAAATCAATTCTCTTCTTCTCTGTGGTCCTTTATATAGATAGTTTATTGCATGTCAAGATCAGTCCTTGAACATAGGAAAACTGGCTTAAGCCAGCAGTAGCAGAGACTAGAAGATGAGTTGGTATGTCATGAAACACAAAACTATGTAATTCAGTTACATTGCCCTACACATTTGGATAGAATGTACATTTTATATTTTATTTCAGATACCAATGACATCCTTCATTTTCATTAATAGTGTCAAGTAGCTGCCTGTGAAAGTAAGAGATCATAGAATCACAGAATCATAGAATTGCTCAGGTTGAAAAAGATCTTCAAGAGTATCAAGTCCAACTGCAACCTAACCAAACTACCCTAACTCTAACACCTCTCCTCTAAATCATGTCCCTGAGCACCACATCCAAATGGTTTTTAAACACATCCAGGGATGGCGACTCAACAACCTCCATGGGAAGCCTATTCCAGTGCTTAACAATCCTTTCTGTAAAGAAGTTTTTCCTGATATCCAACCTAAACCTCCCCTGGCACAACTTGAGACCATTCCCCCTTGTCCTGTCACCAGTGAGAAGAGACCAACCCTGCCCTCACTGCAGTCACCTTTCAGGTATTCAAAGAGAGCAATAAGGTCTGCCCTCAACCTCCCTTTTCCCAGACTAAACAGCCTCAGTTCCTTTAGTTGCTCCTTGTAGGGCATGTTTGTCTATGTTAAATTCACAAGACTGGATTCTATGTAGCTTTTATTGAGCTTTGTTTTTCTTATATGCTTTCTTTTCTGTTCAAGAAGTTTGCGTCCAATGTCAAAATAATTTGAATACATTAAAACAGTATGCACTGAGAATTGCATTTATTGCCATCACTGTGTGTTTTCATTATTTCCTTGGTTGCTTGTTTGCACCTATGTTTTGTTTCATAATCCTTTAGGAAAAAACTGCTCGTGGATTATAAAGATCTGGTCTTGCATTATGCTATTATTAATAGAACATATTGTTTCACATAATGGTTTCAGGATGAGTCATGAATGTTGATTAATGAAAACAACACCTTGTTGATGTTATTTAATATTTAAGTGGGTGTTGATGAGAAATGACAAGAAATTCTTTGGAAAATCTTGCAAAAAGCAGTATTTATGCAGCTTTCTATTGTGTTCTTCTCACACCGTGTTCATGCATTCATTCAGGAACTCTCATCAGACAATTCATAGAAAAGAGGCATTAGATTATGAAAAATAATGGAACAGTGTCACGAAAGTCTGCAGAACTAACGTCACTTTTATAACACTATTTATCTTTCTTGCATAAGTCATAAACTGATGTAACCAATTTTCTACTAACTTCTTCCTCCCACGCAAAAAAAAAAAACAAAAAACAAAAAAACAAAACACCTTTTTTCTCCTGCTTCCAGAGTTGAAACAAACACATTGACCTCAATGTGCTGAACTGTTTATTTCATATTCCTGAAGTGCTAAGAAACAGAGCACTCTCTGCCAACAAATAAGAAACAACTGGCATGAGACCACTGCCCTTCTCATAAAGAAATGTTCTGATGAGCACTTTTTCTCTGTCTGTTCTCAATATTTCAGATGCTGATTTTCAAATGCAGCACCCAAGGCAATGTACTCAAAAATAAATTAGTGTTCCAATGTTCTGCATATTGAAATTGTTATGGAAGATCAGAGGGGTGTAAGCATAATATTGTAAATGCCTTGAATTAAAATGTGGCTTTAAAGACAACAACAATGAATCATTCATCTTCAACATATTTATAGGTGCTATATAACAATGCTCACAGTCATGACAATTCCACCTTGGTCAACAAAAAATGTATCAAAATGAAATGTGAAGTTGGCCAGTGCATGGCCTATAATTCAGGAAAGAAATGTGCAGGATGCATGAAGCTATTCATGACAGATTACTGCACAGGCTTTGACCAAGAGCAACAGAAATGCTTGCTGGAAGCCATTCCACATGAGAAAAGGTCCTATGACATGACAGCCTGACATTACCAATATATCAGGGGCTCAGTGGAAATAAAGGACTTTGCCCTGCAAGAAGTACTATGTTGTCTATTCGTGAAAGTGCTTTGGTATTTCAAACCGTGTAAATTAAACTGCAAAATTTTGTTTTGCATTCATGTGCAGTTCACTGCCAGTGTTGAAGTATCTCACATCATTCTTGGACTGTACACCTTGGAAAAAGAAAATGAAGAGGAAACCTATCAAAAGATAGTTTGTAAATATCGGACTAGCCACTTTAAATGCACAGTCTGTATATAGAAAAACTCCAGAGGTGCAGAGGTCAGTGTTAGTTTTGTCCATATAATTAAAGTAAGTATGTTTTATAAGCAGAAGAATTTAGTGAATGCAATTGACTTTATAAACAAAGGAATATGCTTATATATATGTATATGTATATTTTCTTTACAGTAGAAGGAGTGAAAGAGTGTAGTTGGATAATTCAGGAAATAAGAGCTGGCCCAGAACAAATACTGGATATGATTATCACTTGATATTTATTTAGAAGCTTATAGAAATACTCAGAAGTTAATTGGACACAATTATGATATATCTCTCTATATCTGTATATATAATGAGCATACGCATAAATAATCATTATACAGAATTAAAATTTAATAATATAGATATGATCAAATCTGAGTCATGCCTGTGGTCTAATCAAGGATCCCTAATGGACTGATGCTGTAGTTTTTGACATCACTTTCATGATAGTCTGGGTTACTGAAACTGAGACATTTTCAGAAGAAGCAAACAATACCAACAGACTATGGGAAAAACACCTGATCACATTACCATCTGCCTGTGCACCAGAAATATTCGCCGTGGACAGGATAATTACACTTTACAGTTCCCACAGTCAATACAGCTCTAAAAATTTTCATTCAAAGCAGATCAATAAACAAACAAACTCACTAACAGTACCATAAGAAGCCATTTTTGGAAGTATGACAAATGTCCCACATTGTAGATATTTTGTTTCAGTTCTGATAATAAACATTATATCTAAGCTCTTTCTCTTAGAATGTAAGAACTCTAAAAAACAACTGTTAAAGGTCTATTATAAGGCCCTTCAAAATCAATGAGAAGATTCTTATTGATTTTCATGGCTTTGAGTTAGAAAAGATTTTGCGTGGGATCATGAACCTTTTCTTATTTTTTTTCTTTTTTCTTTCTTTGCACCTGTTTGAACTAACATGAACAGGACCAGTTAATGTCAGTCTCTGTCTTTATATCATATGTACAATAAAAGGGAAGGCTCCTCGCACAGGCTAAGATTCTTGTTCTAAATATTTTTGGCATGCAGGCAAGTGCCATTGTTTACTTATGTGGATAACTTTGTAAAGTTGTAATTTATGGAAGAGAAAGATCTGACTTGATTTTGGCATTCTTAAAAGGCAAAAGGGAAGCTCTAGAAGGAACCCCAAAGGAGGCAAAAATGGAAAAATTCAAAGGATGCTACCTCATACAAGTGCTAGTGAAGGACAGTATGAAATAGGTGTCAAAATCCAGAGGTTATGTCAAAATGAAATGTTACAGACAGACTAGAAATAACACAACCACCACACCAAATTCCAGACAGACTAGAAATAACACAATCACCACACCAAATCCAAATTAAATTCTTATGGAACAGGAGGCCTGGGTTCAATTCCCGACCAAACTCTCAGAAGACTTCATTTTTCTGTTTCCATTTTCCATTTGGAGGGAAAGATAAAATGGACTAGGAGTCACAAGACTGCCCTTTTTGCTCCCTGGCCACTTTACTTACAGCACTAGAGTAAGGATTTTGGTTTCAGAAACTCTCTCTCTTTCACATTTATTTCATATATTAGCTTAAATTTCAATCATTTTGGATTATATTGCATTATCTCACATTCTGCTACTATATTCAGAAAACTAAGTTTTCTTTCTTTAGCTCGTTGCTGCTGTTTTCCTCATCTAGGCCCATCTCCCTACCTTTTCCTTTTCACCCACCTCACTCTTCCCGGGGCTGTGGATCTGTGGGTTCCTTTGCCCCCTTGTGATGGAAACCATGTCAAATTGTGATAATTTTAGAACTTGGGTCATATATGGGTAAAAGGAGAGTTGACAGAAGATGTTGACTTCTTGGTGATTGCTGTTCACTATCATATTCTTTGTGCTTATTTGAATGTGATTTGACACAAGATTAATGACAGACACCTTGTTTGTTTTCATGACTGCACTGAAATGCTAGGCATAATATTATGAACTGGCAAAGATGAAGTAAGTCAATTTTTTTGGATCCTAACCAAAGCACAGCATGATGATTAGAGAACTGGCATCTGAGTTCTTTGCCCTGAATGATCTTATTAGTTCACTGTTCTTGATATTTTTGTCTATTTCAAATTATACCTTTGCCATAAATTATCAGTTCTGCTTTAAACAAGATTATGCTACCCAGATCATTACAAAGTGTTCTCTCTACTTCAGTGTACATTAATGATCAAACCATTTTATTTCATTTTCTTTCAAAATTAGAATGAATATTTTCTGGTCCCTTGCCTATTCTGTGTATGATATGAATTAAGAAATTAAAATTGCTGAACAGAAAACAAATTGCATGCCAGCTTTTCTGTACATCTAATCAAGAACAGGTTTGTTTTAAAGTTATATTATTACTTAGTGATTAAGAAATTAAAAGGACTTATAGGAAAATATTCTATAAGATTCAACTTATTTCATTTTTTTTATATGTATATATTTTTTAAATGTAGTAGTTTACATAACGTTCAGCATTGTTCATATAGTTATATTGTTAGAACAAGACAGTTATATGAAACCCACTGCACAATGTGCTTTCTATCAGACAGTAAATTTTATTTTTTTAACTTAAAGTCAAGTGCCTGAGTTTGAGCAGCTCGTTTTGTTTTCATTCAACCAAAAATAATTAGAAGATTAAGTCATTTGTCCTAGTTACTGTGTGATGTACTATATTCTAGGGGAGGAAAATCCTCAGCAAAGTGGAAAGATTTCTTTAGCCAACATCTTTTCCACATAAATCAGAGAATCTAAATATGCCACAGCATAAATATTCCCACACCTACAACATTTTATATTCATGCTGGATTTTTAAGTTCTTTGATTACTTGGTGAAATTGCTGTACATGTATGTAAGTGCAAATCTGATACTTTTCTGAAATTGTTACCACTGATTAATATAAATGACATTCCTCTAACTCACATTCATTAAAGAAATACTGGAGACTAAGACAGTCTGGCTCATAAAGCCAAGTTCTATGTATTGCACTCAGTATATTATCCTGTAAATAGAACAGATATTAAAGCTACAATATGGGAAGTGAACACTACTGAAGAAGAGAAGAATTAAGAGGAGAATGTGTTTAGGCATGGAAAAAATACAACAGTCTGTTTTTTATAGTATAGAATAATTCAGTAGGAAAGGATATACAAAGATCACCTAGTCCAACTGCCTGAGAACTTCAGAGCTTAATAAAAGTAAAACATTAAGGACATTATCCAAATGTCTCATGAACGAGGACACTCGTGGGAAATCAACCAGCAGCTTAGGAAGTATTTGTCCATCCTCAAAGAAGAGAAAACTTTCGTAATATCTAGTCTGAGCCTCTCACAGAACAGCTGGCTCATGCTGAGCTGCTGTCACCAGCACCTCCAGGTCCCTTCCTGCTCAGCTGCTCTCAGCCCTTGTCTCCCAGTCTGTATCTGACACTACTCCATCCCAGGTGCAGCACCTAGCATTTACTTTTATTTAATTTCATGCAGTTACTGATTGTCCAGTGCTCCAGTCTGTCTAGATCCTTCAACAAGACCTCTCATCCCTTCAAGGTATCAACAGCACCTCCCAGTTTAGTATCATCAGTGAATTTGCTGAGAATGCATTCCACTCCTGCATCTAGATCATTGATAAAAATATTCAACAGGACTGTCCCTAGCACTGAGACCATCTGGAGAACACCGCTGGCGACTGCCAACATGAGGTAGCCCCATTCACTGCAACCCTTTGAGGTGTACTGTTCAGCCCATTCATTATCCAGTATGAATCTGCTCACCTCACATTTGGACAATTCATCCAGGAAGATACAGTGAAGAACTGTATCAAAAGGTTTACTAAAATCCAGAAAGATTACATCTACAACCTTCATTTACCAAGAAAATTTATTTTAGGAGACCAAATTACTAAGGCAGGACTTGGTGAGCTCTCATTGACTGCACCTGATAAAAGCTTTGTTCTTTAAATGTCCTTCTGTAGCACTCAGGATAATCTCTTATGTACCTTTTACAGGTGCTCAGGTTAGAGTAACCTTCGCAACTTACAAGCTGCAAAACTGTTGTCATGGAGAACCTGCTGCTAGAACAGAACATAAGGTAGCTATTTGGACTTGTGTTGCCCAGGATTACAGAAAAGAAAGTTTTAAAGGATGATATTAAATTAAAAATCTAAGTGTTCCTATAGATTTCAGAAATATTTTAAAGTAGTTTCAACTGAATGTACTTGTCAACCATCTTTATTTTATTTCTACTAAGTTATATATATTTTTGATTATTTTTATTATCCCATAATCTTAAAATTAGAATAGTAAAAAAAAATTGGCATATTGTGGCACAGCTCTTGTGCACAGTTCAGATTGTTTTGTATGCTGGGAAGCATGTATATACATATAAACATGTTGGCAAACCTATAGCTACTGAAGCATCTAACATGCATATTCAGTTGTGGGGTTAAACTGGTGCAGAATTGCTATGGAAGTTCACAGGGGAGCCTTCGGTATTCATAGCAGGAGTCAATCAGGGATGCAGTGTATGCTAATGCAATCTTCATCATGAAAGAGTGAATGGCATTCATCTCCACTTTGCAAACTTCTTCCCTTGTCTGGCCATGTGTCTCCCAATCACAGAAGCTTTTGATATGCGTCTATTAGTGTCAGTGAGAATGACCAGCCATAGTGTACTGCAGCATTGTACACAATTCTTTCAGCAATGCTTTTCCTTCATTTGTAAATACTAATACATGAAAAACTTTTTTTTTTTCAATTTAAGTTGTGACCTTTCTTAGAATTAATTGTTTAGAAATAACTTCTAAAAACTGTTAGCCAATTAAATACTGGCAGGATGTAGAAGCCATTTAGTTTATAAGCCTTAGTAAAATATTGTTTTTAATAAACTCTGTATTTACTGCAGAAAAAATTATCTGCAGATTTGTCTGCCTTCTATGAGATACATTAATGTCTATCACTGTGTGTACCCATTAAAATTTTATTGAATAGCTAGTGCAAAAAGCACTTTAAATCATTGCAACTTGTTGTCTGATTGTTTTATGTCAATACATTAAATATAATTGTAGTCAAGAAAGAGTGCAATATTGAATATTTAAGACAAAATAGCAGATCTGTAAAAACAAACTTCAATTGAAAATGCAGAAATTATCAATCTAATCTTATTTTTTTATTTAAATATGAGTACTTGTTCTGCATATTCAGCAAATTATGTACCTCTCATGCACTGGAGTTCTTATCCAAACAGATGTCTAGCCTATGGCTAATGATAATGAACAATTAAAAAATTATGGAAATATGGCAGGAAAATTATAGCACAATTCAGCTGAGTCAAGGTAAGTTTATCAGTGCTAGTATGAAAGTACTTAACTCTCATATTGAGAATCAGTTATCACATGGTAAACTGGAGCTCAAAATAAACAAATTCCTTTTAGAAATGACCCTGTCCAAAATTCTTTGGACTTTGAAACTAGCCATGGGTTTCTGAAAGTTTTAAACATTCCAACTCACAGTCCATTGTTAATTTGGTTTGGATTTTATGCTGTTTATTGTGCCCAGGTCTTGATTTTGTATGTGGTTGTATAATCTGTAGAGGAACACTATTAAAGAAAAGGAATGATGAATTTTTATTCATCAGAGGTATGTCTACTATCTGAAGTGTTTTTTATCCTTTTATTATACCTTAAAATCTACTTATTCCTTTTTTACATTGTTCTCTCATCTGCCTTGTACTCAGTTTCAGGTAGATCAAATCTGAGCTATTTATTTGGGAACTTGTATAATGAGAAAATGATCTTCTCTGAGGACAGTAGAGCACTTCAGACATATTAAGAGTTAAGAACATCTTTTTTATTTGCATTATAATAGGAAATACTGTTCATTATAATTAATTTTCAATATAGGAATGTTCTAACAATTATATATGCCGTTCATCTCCTCTGTGAATTCTGTAGTGTGATGAATAAATATTACCAACAATCTTTCTTCCCCTCTTGAAATTTCTAATTCCTTTCCCTAAAATCAGGGAGCAGTTGGAGTGAGAAGGCAGGTATGGAGCTCCTTTTTCACTGAATTTTCCAGTGGAATTGTGATATTTAAGGGTTTTTATCCTCTGACTTGCTGTGTATTCCCATTTTTAACTGCCAGTGTTTAACTGAAAATAATTTAAAAAAAAAATTATTATAGTGATAAAGCCCTGAAACATGTCAAATGGTACTATCACTGAAATTTAACATGTATCTCAAAATGTATGTCATAGTTAAGGGCTCATTATTAATTTACTACGGAGGATGGCACATATGTAAAAACAACAAAAAAACTATAAGTCAAGTAGAAGCTGGAAAGAAAGATCTCTCTTGAAACTAATGGAATTCACTATTTCTTCTAGATTTTACTACTGCGTATATGACAAGGTGCTCTCGTGATCTGAGTTACTGCATGTTAAGCACATGCTGATTAACATCCTGAACTACAGCATACCCAGTCAAATGCCATGCAATGGAACTTTATCTTACTTAAGTATTCTTAATTAAAACCTCATGCAAAGCTTTAAAAATAAACAAAATTACTAAAAAAAAATGATCAAAACTAATGTTTGATTCACTACCGTTAATGATTTAAATATAATTGAGACATTTTCTCTTTTGGTTACTGAACCTCGTCACATGAAGATGAAAGGAAGTAAATACAATAATTATTATGTCCTATCATAATACAAGAGTAGTCCATGGATACAATTCATGAATACTTTGTCAAAGACTCTTGATGCAGCCTTGGTATGTTTTAAAGCTGTATCTTGATATCTTCTTTTTATTTCGACAACTGAAAAAAAATAAAAGGGGAGTGATATTCTGTATGAAAACTTCAACAGTGTCAATGGATCAGCTCCCCTTGATTAAAATATGTCATCTGGAAAACAGAAATCAATCCTACAATCCTAATGATAAGAATAAGTGTTCGCATCAGGTATTTAAATTTTCTTCCCCCCAGTGCACTGAGAACATTAAGATGCTAGAAAACAGCACGATGAATTCTGAAGGTAAATATGCTAAGCACATACACACAAAAAAAAGCAGTTTCAATTTTCTAGTGGTCTAATGCATTGCTTTCTATTTATTGTAATTCATAAACTAATACTAAAAGGTACTATTAATAATTAATTAAGTTAATGGTTTCTTCCATTTCTTCTTTACAACATAAAAAATGCATAAATAGTATTTAGTTTTGTTCTATGTTGACAAGCAATATCCCATTTTGCATGCTCTGATCCTGACTGGGAAAATTCTTCTGGGATAGGAGCAAAGCACAGACATAATATAAAAGGCATCTAATTTTGATCTAAGGCTCCTCTGTTCCCAGTAGCTGTCTGAGCCTATTCCTGTAACAATTTCCAGGTAATTGCAGCTACTGATAGACTTGTATTAAGTTTCCCAACACTCACATGTCTCCTTACTAATCCATACAGGAAGACTCACATGCTTCAGTTGTGTTTGCACCAAATTCAAGAGACTGACCAGCAGTCTCAATCCTGATACTACAATGTTCTACTGTACAAACACATTTCAGTGTTCAGATGAACAACTGCAAACAAAGAATCTAAGTGTTTCTTGGCCTATTTAGGTATTCAGTTATTCAGCTGCGATAGTACTTGCTACTCATTCAACTGCTTTTCTTGACAACTCATCATGCTAACCATCCAGAACACTATTTCTCAGAAAAAAACTCATGGATGCAATTAAATAACTAAATGCAGCCAATTAATTGTTGTAATCTAATATAGATAGGTGATATGGGCAAATTATGATGCCTGTATTCTAGAGGAGAAGCTGAAGAAAGCAGACTGTGATGGAAGAATTGAAAACAGCAAAATTTTAACTAAATAGTAGAAATGTCAGTTTAGATGCTCATTGGAGCTAGACATTCATGCTGGAAACTGCCCTTCATAGCTTTTTCACCTTGGTCTTATCCTTTAATGCAAGCTCCAGTTAGATGGTAATCCCTAGATAAAAGTGCTTCTCCTGCTATATTTTTTGTACCCTTGATTCTCATTTCAGTGAGAATTGGGCACAGACATATGTTTACTACTGCAGAAAAGAGATTAATAATCCCTTCAAGAAATAGGAAATTTTGAGTAGCTCTGTGTCTTGTTTGCAGAGCTGAGGCTGAGTAACTGTTTGTCCTCTGATCCTCCTCTACATCATAGCTGGCATCTATGGGCTGGTGTGCACATATTTCAAGGACAATTTCAACTGCTCATGTACCTTCACTTTTTTGGCAGATGATATTAAATCTCTTGTAGAAAACTAAAACGTTGCTTCTACCCGTATATTTTGGGTATTGGAAGTTGCAGAGCTGCAGACTTTTTTGAAATAAATTACCTTTGAATTAATCTAACAGAAAGAGTTTCACTGACTCATAGAAATATGTTGACATGCAAAAAGAATGGGCAGGAGCAAGTCATGCCTATTAGAGCCCACACAGAAAGTAGAATGTCTTTGGCATGTGGAGGTGTTCAAGACTAGGTTGGACAGAGCCCTGGGCACCAGATCTGGAGGTTGGTGGCCTGCCTGTGGCATGGGATTGGAACTTAAAGATCCCTAAGGTCCCTTCCAACCCAAGCCATTCTGTGATTCTATGATGATTCCATATGCTAAGAGGGAGTGAGTACTCAATTTTTCCCTGACCCAGATGCTTTAAAATTTGTCTCCATGTACCATCAGATTGTACCAGCACAGTGCAGCAGGCCATCAGTGCTGGACGCTAACCCTAATAGGGCTACACTCAGCATGCTGGCTGAATCAGGCCCCTGGATCACGCTGGATTGAGAAATGTAACGTTAGATGAAACTTCACAAATGACAGTTCCTGCTGCATAAAAATTTAATGAGGTTACAATTATATCTACATTTAAAATGTTAGCTTATCCTGGGCATGCTCAGAGGCTTAACAAAGCAGTTAATATGATCACTGCTACAGTAAACTTCAATTATTTCATTTGTATTGCCACTCTCATATTTTTGAATCCTTAATTGAGCCTATTACACTTAAAAAATCTTGTTTTCACTTTCATCTCTCTCTCATTACATTTTTAACACTTCAGTTGTCACCATTTTTTAATCACAAGGTGGGAACATAAAGTCAGGACACATCTATTTCTTAGAAGCAGTGTTGATGCCACCATACACCCTCCTAACATTACTTCAGCTTGACACATTTGAAAAACTGATTGCCAGTTTGGATTTTATTGTACCGGAACTCATACTTGCTCAGCCCTCTTCACAGTTTTCCCTGGTACACATTTCAAAGTTCTGAAGATTTTTTAACTTAAATAGATATTTAAATTTTGTTGCAGCCCCACACTGTGCTGTAAATACAATGCAGCTTGGTAGGCTTTGGTACTAGCTGGAAGTGCTGCCTTGCTGCCAAACTAGCAAGAGCTGAATGCTAATAGCAATTACAGAAATAACAATATAAATTGTTGCTTTATTTTGTTTGCAGACTAGCATTGTTCCTGTTGATACTGACAGATTTTTATTTTAGTTTCACCAGTTTAAATTTATTTCTGTGTAGGAAATATTCTGAATGTATAGGAGATTAGGCCTTGTCCTTACTCCTAGAAGAGATCTCAAGATAATTTTTTTTTTTCTACAGCAAAACAGTTAAATTCTTCTATGAGTTTGAATTAGCCATCCCACCTCTGCATGCTTAATTAGACTACATGATTTCACATCTAAGCACAATACCTAAAGTTGTAGTATGGCTTTTATAATGACACTACTTCTAATGTATTCATAAAAATAAATATTATAGATCTTCATATATAACACTGCTGAGGACAGAATTTTTGCTATTTTTGTTTTCTGCATTTAGAGTCATCTTTGCATGGATACTCTGAAATAACTGCTTAATGTTAAAGGAGCGAGTTCAGCTTCAGAAACAATTTTTTCACTTAAGATAGATGGCTGATTCTTATTTTCATCATCTTACACTGATGAAAATGGGACAGAAGATTCTGGAGAGAGTTGTTATAATCTGTTTCCCACTGATACTGAAGCAGGCAGAGGGGAGCATGCTGCCAATCTCCAGCCAGCATCAGTCAACTCTAACTTCAGCATGACAGGTCTGGATTTGTAGTGTGTGTAATATAAACACTAATTACAATATCTAAATCAAACAACAGTTTCCACAGTGGTAAATAAAAAAAACCTGGGTGCGTTGACTGTAGATGTAATGTGAGATTTCTGTGTTAAGTAACTCTGGTCCATGCAAACTGTTAATGTTAGCTAGGATTAACTTGGCTTATTTTTTTCCCCTTCTGTAATTGCCATCAGTAGGAATAAAGAATAACTAGCTCTGTTCTCAGTTGAATTGGCAGAGAGAAGTCTTTTGGGAGAAACATATATCTGGGTTCAGTTTTGTGTCTTAGAGAATAAAGTTTAATCAGCAATAAGCTTACCTCATTTTGTACCTGAACTGGTATGGAATGCAACAACATGATCCATTATAGCATGCTTGTTTAACGCTCTTGTTTTGCCAGTAATTACACTATTTAATATTTCATGTAATTGTCTAAGAGTAATAGAGCCGAAAGCCAAATACGACCCAGTTTTTCTTCTTTCTTTTTTTCTTTCCTGCCTTCCCTTTCCTTGTGATTCCTTGTTCGATGTCAAACAACTAATTTATGAGCAGACTCTGAGTCATGTCTGGCCTGTTGATTTATTATTGAGCAGTGCTTAAATGAGACTGTCTATTTTGCATTTTCATCTTTATAATGACAGGTAAGTGCCAATTTTATATTACAGTTTCTGAATTTCTACTAGTCTACAGCTTACAATTATTTCAAAGTTCCTACCATAATTTGCACACCTCTACATCACGTCACATCTTCTCAAATACAACTAACCTTTGGTTAATAATATTTCTTTTGTTAATAACAAGGTCTAAGAGATCAAAGGTAAAATTAAAGAACTAAATTGCTATAGTTATTAAAAATCTTATGAAAAATTCAGGTTCTAGTATCAGTCTCTTGATTAAGATTCATTTTAAGAAATTTAAAGACATCTGAGTAAAAATATCACATAAAATAGAATTGAATATATAAATTGTTACTTCTTATTTCATACTGCTTAGAATTTTTTTTCTGTTAAATTCTGTTGTTACATTTCAAGGTTTAGATGAAATGTGGTAGTTTTATTGCAATATAAACTCATTGCCCTTTATACTTTCTATATGTGCATGTGTACACATACAGGTAATTTTTATATTGATATCCTATGTTCTATAAACATTGAAACATGGTACAGGTAGTTGAAAACAATTAATATCATGAAGGACATGCCTTTTCCTAATCTTAGAAACAAACAGATACTAAAATTTTTATGCTCAGATTAATTAAAAACCTTCAGGCAGAAAAATGTCACATAAGAAAATTGTGAAGTTCTTTGTATTGGCTGTGGTTCCAATGTGGATGTAGATGTGATCTCAAAAAACTTAATTAATTTAGCAAAGCAGTTAAGTATTTACTCAACATTAAACTTCTAATGAAATTTAGAATGTCTATACTCTGAATTAAAGTGTGTTTGTTTAAATTGTCTAAATTCTCTCTCTTTTTTTTTTTTTCCTTTCTTTCTACAATTTTCTGAAGGTATTCATGCAGAAAACATAAGCTTGTGGTAAAATCCTTGGGCAGGTCTACGAATTGTCTAGCTAACATATTCAGTTTCTATAGATCACATGATAAAGATCTGAAATTCACAGGAAGTCACAAAAGAAGCTTAGCTTTCCTGTCTTAATAGTGCTTTGGGTTCTGTTTCAGTTTGACTGATCCATGGGTTTTTGTTAATTATGTATTTTAAAAAATCATTAGTAACAACAAAATTAATTTTCTATTTCAGCATATTTTAAATTAATAATTGCCAGAGTTATTCCAAATTCCATTATCATAAATTTAGATTATCTATATGAGTGAACAGAAGTTAAAACTAATTTCCCAGGAAAGTATGAGATCTCCATTCTTGAAGATATTCAAAACTTGATGGTAAAAAGGGCCTGAGTATTCCCATCTACCTTTGAGGTAAGCTTTTTAAAAAAGCACTTGGACTACATGCTATTCAGACGCTTCTCCTGACTTTATCTGTCACTTTACCAGTCTCTTCCAGTGTTCACTGTATACCCTGTTCTATATCCTCTCTATTTCTTAATCTCTAATAAAAGTGAATTTATGTCTTGTAGTCTGATATTCTAGTTGACCCTCACACCATACGAGATTATTATCTCTTTTTTGATTTTCTCAATTTTTAATCATTAAGAAAATTGCAAAGAAAAAGAAACCCTTTGAAAATTTCTATTTTATATTATTTTGTCTCCTTATTTTGTAGAGTTCTTAGGGACTTCTACTTGATAACGTAACTTTCACAACATAACTTGTGTTACCATACTACCTACAATGTAGACTTAACAGATATTCCTTTTCTTGTAAGTTGTTTTTTTTAGGGATAAGGCCAAATTCAAAATTAATGACCATTCTACTGGGTTTAGCTTTGAATTAAATTCCAGTGAAAATTTAATGTAGCTGCAGTTTTCAGTAAAACTACTTGTATTGAATACTACACTAACGCTAACACAAAGAAATACAGAAAACAACAGACACCACATGTGTCACCAAACTAAAATATGCAAAATACATGGAAAAGAATTAGAGTATGCAATGCTGTGAAAAATGATAGGCATTTTTTTGTCCTGATAATAAAGATAAGGGTGGAGAACAAGAAGGGAAGAATGCGCAAATAATTTTACTCTATCTATTGCAGGTACTGCAATAATTAAGATTGGTCTGAAAAGATTGGAAGTTTCTAATTTATATAAATATATATATCATAAAATAATAATAACTGTGAGAAAGGAAAGATCAGAAATGAGGTTGTACTAATGAGGAGGACAGAGACAGGACAGTTGTGCTTGTCAGCTTCAGAGCGAAGTGAAGAACGTGTCTGGAGATACTACAGGTCTCTGGGGGATTCTACATTTCTTTTTTATCATGAGACCAAATGTCAGAAAGGAATTCTTTTAAACAATATTGCATTCAAGAGGTAAAGAGGAGGGATTAAACACATACATATTAAAGGAAAGGATTGAATAGGAAATACAAGAGTAATGGAAATCCTGCTACTATATCCCACAGGATAGAATTTTAAAGATATTAGAAATCATCTAAAATCTTATGCACAAAACATTTGCATGCTCTAATCTGTGGAATTAGAGACCCAAGTAAATGAAAAGGCTCCCAGAGGTTTTTACAGGTTATAGCTTTGGGTCTCAAAGCATCTGTTTTCCAGAATGATATTTATTAACACAGATTCAGAAATATTATTTTGGATTTACACTACAGTAAGAGAGGAGGTGTCTTGCATAGATTTGATAAAGTGAAATGTGCTGTTTTTCTATAAATTCCACCAAATATTTCTATGAAACTTTTTTGATAAAGATGTGATTGCTGTCTTGATTCTTTATGTGTTTTTCAGGTTGCTTTTTATACTGGTCTAGGGAAAGAGAACCTCTTGAATTTAGAATGGAAAAGGATTTTTTACAAATTCTTTAGCTTTATCAGCAGAGAAAATAAAAGCCCAAAGTATAATTATTGCTTTGTTTGCTTATATATATTTTAATTCCTAATTTGCTGCTATTGTATACAGTTTGTAAATATAATAAATGATTAAAAAGACAAACACTAAACAACAAAGCAGTAAAATCAGCTGTTATTTCAAGCAGCTCTCTGATTGAGGTCAGCAGGGCAGATTGAGACAGGTAGCTTGAAATATGGCTTTCACTTGATCTTTTTATAGATCATTAATATATTTGGAAATTTCACTATCAAATTTATCATTACAATTTTTTTTTCTGCAAACATGTACTTTTAAAACTAATTAGGTTTTTATGAAAGAAACAGTCATTTTCTATAGGAAGTCAGTAACTGTAAATCACTGGAGCTGCATATTAAGCATCAGTTCTTCCCACTTGCTCAGTCACCATATGGCACCACACACTGTGCTGAAAGATAATCACTTTATTGTTGGCTGGGTTTTTAATCAGATACATCTCACACTGTTTTGTTAAACATCGCCTTGCAAATTACCCAGCCTTACAATACATTTTTGTTTTAGAAGAAAACAAAAATAAGAGATAGTGAAACACAGGAAGGTCTGGTCAAACTTGGAATTTGGAATTTAGTAAAATGACTAAGCGTGAAAGAATCCAAAGCACTATTTGATGCACATATATCAAGAAGAATTGAGTTGGGAGCTGGGGAAACTGCAGTGCAATGTGCCTGCTTTCCAACATAGTTTGCTGGCTGCATTGAAGCTGACAGCTGTTGTTCTTGGTGGTATCAGACTAATCTGCACTAAATCTAGCAGCTAATGGGCCACAGAGGAAGGCTGCATGAACAAGTTTATACAGTGATCAGCCCTGCAGTCCTCTCCAGCTTTGTTTCCACCAACAGAACTGCCTTGGAACCTTACTCCTTCCTGCTGCCTGCATGGAGATCATCATTTATGATTTTATATTGTGCCTACCCTAACAGATCTCTGGACATTCTGGTTGCATGAGGAAAGGAATAAAGAACTAGATCTGTTCTCATACGAATGTAAAAAGGAAAAAATAAATGTTGAATATACACAATAAGGGAGGAAAAAACACCCTAAAGGCTTTTCAGTATGTGACAATGTTTCCTAGGAGAAGTTGCTGAATATTCATTCCTCTAAAATAAGATTGAAGCAAACACAAATATACAATAAGAACAGCCTGAGCTGAAAAAAGAGGGAAGTTAAGTAAAGGTTCTTTGTATTTCTGATTTACATGTATTTAACAGCATGCTATGCAACTTTTTCTATACCCCTTTGCATATGAACTCTGATACAGGAATGTTGTAGTCCCCAAATCTCCTTTTTCTCATTTGTTCATTTCACTTTATTACTTAGGAAAAATATATAGTAAAAATAAATAAATAAATAAATAAAGGAAAAGGAGAAAAGGAAGACAGAAAATGAATGAGTAGGAATTCCTTACTCTCTGGGAGAGAATTCCCGCCTTGCCTGCTATGAAACACATTCAGTGTGGATATGATATTCTGCAAAACTCCACACAGAAAGAGATCTTCATAAACTCATATTTTCAGATGATCTCATGGGATCCTAAAACATCTCTGAGGCAAGAATAAATTCTCTGTCAAGTGGGTTGGTTTTCTCTTGTTTGTTTGTTTGTTCACTTTTTTCCCCGGGCAGTGGAGAGTCTTGAAATATCAAAAATTTATACACTGTTTTTTTGTTTGGACAAAGCATCTTCTCCCAACTGCAGAAAAGTTGGGCTGTTTTTGCAGAAATATTTGCTCCACATAGACTCAAATAATGAGGAAAAAAAAAAAAGTATTAGAATGAATACATAATGATTAACAAAGTCATAAACAACTAAAACCTATACTTATCTAACAATCACTTTTCTATTTCTCCACATTTCTCACATTATTGTTAAATGCTGCTTACAGAGGAACAGTCATATAGACATCATACCGGGAAATCTCAGGATATCAAAAAGTTTACACTGAAATCATTCTCCTCTTGACTTCTGGAAGGATCACAGACAGCAGACAACAAAGTCCGAGGAGCTCACTTTATCTTTTATCATTTTCAAGGTAACATCAAGAAGACAACACGATAGATGTTTATCTTTGCTTCAGAAAAGAAACAAAGAAAAAACATTTGATATGATTCAGATTCCATTAGCATTCCAGGTATAGCTACAAGTCTTGAACATCTGCTGATATCGTTTGATTTTACTTCAGGTCTGTAGCTCATATTGGTACAATAAATTGGATATGAAATAATCCCATGAATGCTGGGAATCTTGACAAATATGAGGGGGTTCTTACTTTTTTTAGCTTTCTAGCTTATATAATTAAATTCACATGCACTGTTTGTACTTTTGTTTGCATGCTCTATTAGTACTTTACATTTCATACCAATGTTGTGATGCTCACCAATAATTTATAATGTGAGGAAGGGTGTTACCCAGGTACAGTAATTAAAAGAGTAAGAAAAAGGTTAGATCCAATCTTCTTTGGATATTTACACTTCAGCTACATGGATAACTGTGGGCCACTGTCAAGCAGAAAAATCACTTCAGTATTCCAAAACTGTTAGCTACGCAATATTTACTGAAGTTTTGTTGCAATGTTTATATGCAAATGCGATTTCTAATTCCTTAAACAGGTATGATTTGACTGTGAGAAAAATGTTTTCTTCCATCTTTCCTATTTGTTTGCTTCACTATTGGACAAACACGTCTTACTCAGTTAAGTCAGTTAAATTTTCTTAATATTAGCAAGTGACTAAGAAAAGATTTACATTCACAGTTTCACCTCCTGTGTTAGCAGTTCTGGAATCTTTTTTTTTTTGCTGTTGTTCTTGTTTTCTTTCATACTAACAAGACTGTTCCTCTAAATAAGTTTCCAGCTGGCTTGTTACTTTTTCCCAGCTTGGAGCAAACCAGCTAGACCATCTACTGCATAAATCCTGCTGTGAAAGATAGGCCAGTGCACATGTGTGTGAGTATTATATAGGCAGTACTAATGAAACTTTCAGGAGCTGATCTGTATGCTCACAAACAGAAGCTTTGGGTAGCCCACAGTATAATTGTGCCTGCAATGCACAGATAATGGATGAAATGTGCATTTTTTGGTTTGGCGATCAGAGGGAATGGCTCAAGGAAATGAGAGTGTGCTCCAGAGTGTAAGGGGCCTAAGGAAGTGCTGGAGTTGAGAAGAAACATAGGAAATGAGAAAGAAATATTCTTGAGCGTATGTTATCCAGTACCAAAGCTTGTGGTTCTGCCACTCGTAATTTTCTGAAGTTTCCTGTGATTATGGCAACATTTATTATTACATCTGGATATGTCTGCTCTTTATCAAGTGCTTTGCTAAGCAGCATTTCCTGTCTTCAAATTTGATTAGGAATTTATGCAAGGAAATTTTATTTCAGTCACCAGGAGAGAGAGACAGAGACTGGATCTGGAAAAGATCCTTGCTACCCTCTTTAGTTTTGAAGGACCCCACAGAAAGATTGAACCTAATCTTTTCTGTTGCAAAGAATACCCGGCAGAGGGTTTCTGCTTATGCTTTGAAACATTTATTATACTGAAAGAAGACCTATAGCTGATGGAGGCTTATGGTTAGGTCTTCATTTCTCTTCATTCCATATACTGTGTGTGTGTTTGGGGAGGAAAGAGGAGTGAAGGAGTGAGAGACCAGCTGACGAGAGTAATATTTGTTTTTAGGTATTTACTGATGCATTACAAGATTTAATTAAAATGATCAGAACAGTGTGTCATTCTTATGCCAATTTTTGCTTCTCTGGGAATCTAGTACACAAAGACAGCAATAACTATTTCCTCCCCTTTGAGATTAACTATGTATCTCAAAAGTACATCCATCTCAATGCAATAATTCTGCCATGTTTTCAGTTGATTCTATCAAATGTTATCTAAACAGAGACATCTAGAAATACAGCCCTCTATAAAATCGTAACATGGCCCTGAGCACTTTGCTTCAATTTTTAATGCTACAGATTTCAGGAGTGTAAACAGTGTAAAATTTGTCAGTATCAGATAGGGAAAGCTTTTTTTTTTTTTCTTCATTGGAAAGTGGATTTGATGGCTATTCTGTTTCTACAACTGATATTTCTTTATACTTCTGTCTTCTACTTGACTTCATCTCAGCAGTCCCTTGATCCTTGACATTATCAGAACCCCCTAGCAGGGAGATGAGTGTTGGCAGTTAAGTACAGGCACTGTAAACAAAATCATGACCCTCCATAGCGATAAAGAGCTCAGGAAGGTTGGGAAGAGAACCGGGGAGAGAGAAGTGGCATGGCATGAGAAATGTGCCAGAGTTAATCCTGTTTTCTAGTTCCTTTAGCTGTCTATGGGCACCACCCTACTCTTTTTTAAGAGAGAGTTGTAGGAGTGGGGACAAATTTCCACAGGATAAAGGGACACATTTTCAACAAAAAATGAGTGAAATAAAAATAGAATTATGATATTGCTCCTCATTGTCTAGAATTAACATAATCCTAGTCACACAGAGGTGAATAGTTATGAGTAATGTTGTTGATTTCTGCAACTTCAGTCATATTGTGAGTAGGAGAATTACACTGTAGTCTGAATGTGATATGAACAGCTGTTCACAGTTATCCCTACCTTTCATTCTCTATTTCATTACACAAAATTTTAAAAACTGGTTTGCTGGACTCATTGCTCTTTGTCTTATTTACTGTTTATGAAATTTTAAAGCTGAGTCTATATTTTCCATTAGAGATTCAAATAAGTACAAGGCAATGAGATATATTTTGCCCCTTAGCATTTACAACTAGCTGTATTTCAGCTCCTGACACCAATGTAATTGGGCCACTCTTTGGCTGCTATCTTCATGGGAACTGAAAGGTTTTTAAAAATTTCTTTGCTAACCTGAAGTATTGTCTGATCATTTATTCCAGAAGTACTACTCATGTACTCCCCAGGCAATGCTACAGGCTTGGGGCAGAGTGGCTGGAAGATTTTGTAGAGGAAATGGACCTGGGGGTGTTGATTGACGCTAGACTGAACATGAGCTAGCAGTGTGCCCAGGTGACCAAGAAGGCCAATAGCATCCCGGCTTGTATCAGAAATAGTGTGGCCAGCAGGAACAGGGAAGTAATTGTCCCCCTGTACTCAGCACTGGTGAGGCCGCACCTCGAGTGCTGTGTCCAGTTTTGGGCCCCTCACTGTAGGAAAGACATCAAGGCCCTGGAGCGTGTCCAGAGGAGGGCAACAAAGCTGGTGAGGGGTCTGGAGCACAGGCCTTATGAGGAGCGGCTGAAGGAGCTGGGATTGTTCAGTCTAGAGAAGAGGAGGCTCAGGGGAGACCTTATTGCTCTCTATAACTACCTGAAGGGAGGTTGTAGTGAGCTGGGGGTCAGCCTCTTCTCTCTTGTGACTAGTGATAGAGGGAATGGCTTCAAGCTGCACCAGGGAAGATTCAGGCTGGACATTAGGAAATACTACTTCTGTGAAAGGGTGGTCAGGCACTGGAATGGGTTGCCCAGAGAGGTGGTGGAGTCACCGAGCCTGGTGGTGTTCAAAGAGCGTTTGGGTGTTGTGTTGAGGGACATGGTTTAGTGAGAACCATTGGTGAAGGGCGAATGGTTGGACTGGATGATCCTGTGTGTTTTTTCCAACCTTAGCAATTCTATGATTCTATGTGAATTATTCAATATTCATGAGTTATCATGTATTATGCCATCATCACAGAATAACAAATTGTCTAACTTGGAGAATTTTTAAGAAAAGTGATTCTTACCATTCTGCAATAGCTGGTTTCATTGTCTTTTTTTTTAAGTATACGAAAAAAAAATTGATATGATACCTCTCCCTTTAGGAGTGCAGTTCATCTTGTAATGACAGATGATGTTTTTGGCTTCCCAAAACAGAACATCCTACTAAGTAGCTCAGGAGAATTGACTGTAGAAGGATCATTGGTTTGTTGGTCATTCCACTTGATCAAGTGAGCTATATCTATCTGATGTCTTGGTTATAAACCGTTTCCTTCTGAACTACCTATGCAAGCTAAAGACAGATTAAAAGAACTGATAGTCCAGTGAGATATTCTTTCCCAAGCAAAACATTTTAGATTGAACATAGTTACTTGTTTCATAATTGATGTTCCTCTGTGTTTCATTTCTGTATGCTTAACTGGGCTCTTTCCTAGATTTGCTTGATACGATTGGTTTGAGAATAAATTTTAAGAGAGACTCATCAGCTTTCATTACTTATTCTAGTGTCTGGATTTTTCTCTGATACTTAGTGCACTATAACATCAAAATTCTCTCACTTTTCACCTAGTTTTACCTCTTCTGAGTTCTGCATCTGACTTAGCATTGAACCACTGGGCATAACTACCTGTCTAATACCTAATCTTATCCTACTAGAAGAGGGAGCAGTCTATTCTAACAACTACAGGCCTGTTCTGCAAGAAAATATAATCTTTTCCTACCCATGACTGCTCTTCTTCCTAGTTATGGAGACATGTCCCTCATTTGTTATTTGTTCTTCAGTAGTTACATTTTCCTATAGAGGAAGCTGCAGGTTGTCATGCCATGTTAAGGCTAGACCTTTAAACAGATTTACCTTCAACAGAATATGTGGAATAAAATAAGAATGACTGATTTCTTCAAGAGCACTTCTGACTCATTATCCCAAATGAAATAAAAACTAAAATCACATTTTTCTAGAGCCATCTTTCACAGAAATATGCATCCAGACAGCTTGTATGGAATCCATTTCTTCCATCACAGGCAGACAAAAGTTATATGTTTATAGCTCAGTTTGTTACCTGAAACTTGTTTAACAGTCACTTAAGATAATATGTTTTGCATTGGATTATTTTTCTCACTCAGAGTAAGTTTTTCAGAGGAGGTTAATGACTTGACATCGACAAGGCACACAGTTTCTGTGTAGGAAGCCATTGGTAACTATACTTCTATTCTACAACTGAAAAGCAGATGTCAAACATACATTATTTCTGTGGTTAGTAAAAACTGTATAGTGGAAAAGTAATTGCAGAATCACAGAATGGCCAGGTTGGAAGGGACCTCAAAAGGATCATGAATTTACAACCCTCCCACCACAGGCAGGGCCACTAACCACCACATTTAATACAAGACCAGGCAGCCCAGGGCTCCATCCAACCTGGCCTTGAATACCTCCAGAGACAGGGCATCTACAACCTCTCTGGGAAGCCTGTTCCAGTATCTCACCACTCTCACAGTAAAGAACTTACCCCTTACATCCAACCTAAATCTTCCCTCCTTCAACTTAAAACCTTTTCCCCTTGTCCTGCTGTTATCTATCCTTTCAAACAGCTGACTCCCCTCCTGTTTATAGGCTCCCTTTAGGTACTGAAAGGCTGCAATGAGGTCACCCTGTAGCCTTCTTTTCTCCAGGCAGAACAAGCCCAGCTCCCTCAGCCTGTCATCATAGGGGAAGTGCTCCAGCCCTTTGATCATCTTTGTGGCCCTCCTCTGGACCAATGAATAAAGAAGAATTAGGTGCTTCATTCCTGATTTTAAACTGAAAGGTCACTATGTGTGATTGTCTCAAAGAAAGCAAAGGCACATACAACACATACAATCTCTATTGCTGAAGTAGAATTACACAGAACTGGGACGACACTGGAAAACAAACAAACAAACAAACAAAAAAAAACAGGACAGGTGGAAAATGAAAATTGCATTAAGAGATGATACAAAAGGTAACCTCATATTTATGTGATTAAAAAAAAAAAAAAGATAAAGACAGTGTAGCAGTTAAAAAATAGGAATGTTATTTCTCAGAAGATGTAGTATACTTACCAGTTCCATAACAGTAAAATGTGACTCCCTTTTACCTTCACAGTAAATATAGAAATCATTTTACTTTGGCTTTTGGACTTCATTCTAGCACACTCACATGTTCTCCATACAAAATGTGAAGAATGCTAAAGTTGTCAGTTAGAAAAATGAATAAAATGTGCAGTGATATTCTTATTTATAACTAATAGCACAAAGATGACCATTGGCAGATAATTAGTGCTCTGTGCGATGAAAATATCTGTTGTCCTCACCAGACTGCAGTCAAAGACGGATGCAAAAATGAATAAATATAACATCCCTCATAAGTCATGTTGTTTACTACCAGAGTGCATTACGTACACCTGATGAATTTGTTTTTGGAGCATCTGAACTTTTTCTGAATGGTAGCTGTGCTGCTCAGCCATTACAGTGCTTTTGAACAGATGTGCTACAATCAGTCAAGCCATGCAAATATAAACTTCTGTGTAGATTTGCTCAGTCAGTAGTTAGTTATTTCTCTTAAGGAGTTATGGTTGTCCTTTCTCAAGCACTATTGTGAATATCAGCATATGTAGCTCACTCCAGAAGTAATGCCTCCTATTTATGTCAATGGAAACTACAACAGATACAAAGAGCACAATAGCACTATTTGGTAGAGCAAATTCTCAGCTACAAAACACTATTTTTCAACACAGTCATCACCATTAGCTTATGCATTTTCTCCAGTGACGAACAAGAGCCTGCATACTACATGTAAAAATCTGCACCACCTTACTGTATTATCATTCACTGTTTGTTTTTATAAATGTTCAGAGAGCATCAATAAATGCCATTGGGTGCAATTTTTTCTACATGGAGGAATTCAGTGGCACACCCTTGCTTCGTATACACTTCCATGTCAGATGTCATTCTCTCAGACTGCCCCTCTGTTGCCACCTATCACAAGAAGGCAAAATATAATGGAATATTGGTGGGAAGGTTCAATCTCTACTGCTATATCATTAACAATCACTGCTGATGTGTGGGCCAACATAATAAAACAGGAGGCATTTCATTTGGAGCAGCCCTTGTATCAGTCTGATTGGAATCATGCAAATGCAAATATTCAGTGAATATGAAAATATATTTTAAAAAGACATATAAATATTTTATTTTGCCTTGTGAATTTAGGGTACCTAGATGAATACAGGACTAGGTCTGCATCATGTAAGCAGCAAAGGTAACCCTGGTTTTGATGCCTTATACTACCATTCTTGAATTTATCTTGTGAAATCAAGGTGAAAAAAGTAGCTTAAAAATACTGTGATCAGTAAACTGCTTTGGTTTTACTCTACAAGTGTCATTTAAAAATATAAGCTCATTGGAAAAGATGAAAAAAAAGCCAACAAAATAACATATAACCAGCAGGCTCCTTCAATAATGTCTGCTTGTCTAAGATGCAAGGAAGTAAAAATGGTGCTACTATACATACTCAGAGAAGAGAAACTATAAGAAAATGTAAATCAACTAACCCCCTCTTTCCTATTATTAAATTTGTTCTTTGTCATTCTTCTCTTTTTTTCTACTCCTTGGCATATAAGCTACTCTCACTCAACCTCCTACATTCATCATACACCAGATCTGAGTAGGCTTAAGGGAATAATTTATGCATTTACAGGTTCTTGAAAGTATTTTTTATGACCATTATGGAATAAAGCTAGAAGGATTCAATTTGTCATGCACATGGGATTCTAAATACATCTCTGTATATAGTTTATATTTCATTCTACAAAGCCCTCATTTAAAAAATGGGTAATTTATTATCTGGGCAAGAAAGAATGAGCTGGCATGTATTATATGTTCAATCTATGTTTCGGTGTGCTGATCTGCTTGTCAAAGTGTGAAGTATGGAGCATCTTGCTGAAGTGACAGAAACTCCTGCTTCTGGAAAATCTGATCACCTCTGATGTGATTACTTTTCTAAAGAAAATAAAATGTGTTTCAGTTGAGACATGATGAAGTGGAAGGAATTTGGAGCTCTTAAAAACTAACACTAGCCAACTGTTACCATCCGGCAGTCACCATGGTCCCAAGCCGCACCGTCAGTGGCTAGCGATCAGAGCTCTCTAGGACCATGGCAACACAGACACCAATATGGGGATGCTTCAAAATGGCATTAATTCACTCATAAACACAGCTTATATACCTTACTTGAGCTATCATGCCCTGTCCTGATTCGTCCTTACTGGATCTTAACCCCTTACCACAATTCCTTATTTGGCTCCTATTGTCTCCTCATTCCTTCGCCTTCTTATCCTGTTTACTTTGTTAGCAAGGACAGTCTGTCTGAGCACAACAGCACCCTTTCACTATGCTTAGGGAGAGGCCTATCCCATACAGCACGTATCCCCGTCAAGTGCCTACTACAACAGCCAACTCTGTTACCTTGATCATATCATCCTGGAATATGAAACTCAGCGTAACAATGACGTGAAATTAAGGTGTTTACATTCCACCTTGATTTGTAAATGCTCAAATTGCATATTTTATTTTTCTTGTATATGCCATATCTTTAGATAGAAAGCAGAGGTCTGCTACTCCATATGCTTAAGTTGTAACAGCATTCATAGTAATGCTGTACTGCTTAAATACATCTAGAGCTCTCTGCTTAGGAAGTCACGTCTAGAACAGGCAATATGCTGGCAGTTAAAAAGTTCGAAGAGGGCAAAGTTGTTTTGCTTAATTTTGAGATGAATGTTGAAATTAAATACTGAATATTTTTGTAAGAACATAACTATGATAAAAGCATAGGGTCAGAAGAGGTTTTCAGGGCTGCTTAAACATTTGAAACCTTTTTATTTTAACCCCAAATGTTCCATGGCATTAGTCTTTAATTTCACATATGTATGTACAAGCTGTATCCAAATGTGATGAAATTCAGGTGATTTCTTTTCTCATTTATGTTCTTACAGTCCTCTTTTACTTTTCTCATTTTTTTTTACAAATTCAAAACAAATTACTTTGGGAAGGTTATTAAACTAAGCACATTTCTCTAAATTTGGATTTTACCTTCTGTTTTCTAAAATATTGTTTCAAGAAATTTTATAGTATGTTCAGAAATATCACTTCCCAAGTAGCATCATGCCCAGAAGTATCATCATGCACAAGCTTTGAGTGTACCATTAAGTGCAACAGACACAAAGGGGAAAGGAGGTATTTGTGTACATCTATGTCCATTTGGGTAAGTAAAAAAGAGAAGGCACAGAAAAGAACTGTTACATTTGGAATCCAAGCACTATGAATCTTACCATGTTCATACTCATCTCAATGGAAAACTCTATCACTTTGAGAAGGGGGATTATATTTTATGTCTCTCCCTCATCACTTTTTCAGGTGGATGCCCCGAAGGACATAACTATTTTCTGGATCTTGGAAGACTCCTGAGCATTGGTTCATGTTTTTTTGCAGAGATATAACACATTTATTGCTGCCACAGCCCTTGCAGTTGCCTAGGGCATATGCTTTCTAAATTTTTCTTGTATCTCGCTTTAAGCTGTGCTTCTGTTAGCTTCCCTACATCTTTGCTTTTGCACTTTTAAGTTTGACTGATGGCCAAGAAGCATAGCACTGTTACAAGACTATAAGAATATAAGAATTAGCATATTCTGTCAGATAACAAGTTCATCAAGACCACTATCCTGTCTCACGGATGC
This sequence comes from Gallus gallus, assembly GCF_016699485.2. Taxonomy (NCBI): domain Eukaryota; kingdom Metazoa; phylum Chordata; class Aves; order Galliformes; family Phasianidae; genus Gallus; species Gallus gallus. The sequence continues at coordinate 10,303,754 of NC_052532.1, read as the reverse complement.
TGTTAGCATCTTGAAAATGCTTTGATCCCTTTTACTTGTTTCATTCTACTATGACATTTGGATTCAAATAATTGCAACATTTGATCATATTTACACGTGTGACAATACATGGACATTTAGGAAATCTGGTATGACATCAAGGGTTTCTATTAATTATTTCTAGTAACAGAAAGTTAAGGAAAGAAAATTCTTTCCAAACCTTCAGTTTGAATGCCTTGCACTGCATTTTGAAGCTTCAGATAACAGAGCTTTTGTATTTTCTGTGGGATATTGCATCACAGATCTCATTTCTACTCTAATATTGAAAAGCACATTTTATTATTTCATTATTTTTCTTAAAGAAGCTTTGGAGCCGACAACAGAATTTTGTGGGTTCTGTGAGAATTTATTTATAGAGAAACACATTGACAACAATATAGCAGTGTTTCTTACGATATAAAATGAACATAATGAAATAAAATGAACATAAACATCAGTTAAAAAAAAAAAAGTCAAATGAACAGTTTATTCAATTGCATTCTTTGAATATTTGAAAGTTAAAATTCTTCCCTTTCTGCTTTTGTACTTGCTGCTGGATAACTATCGATGACATTAAGTCTCTTCAACAGAGTACCTATAATGGGGCTTGAGCTGTGGTGTTAGTGCCTTTGTTTTCTTTCTCACTTTTTAATATAATGGAGAAAATAAAATCTTAGTCACTAACAATCACTATTAAGGATCACAGTTCAGTCCAATGGGAATATTTTACTCATATCTTAGGTAGCATATATAGTATTAGAAGCTTTTAAAAACGTATTACTTGCCATCAATTTTAATAAAAACACCTCACATCTGCTATTTTAATTTTAATGAAAAATTCTTTTTTTATGTGTGTGAATGGAAATTAAGAATTAGTTTTTTTGGTACATGAGTTATCAAGGGGGTTTAACTCAATGATTTATTCATTGTTTTTCCTAAGTATTTCATTAGAATTCATAATCCTCCTGGAGAGGAATAAAAATTATTAGAGTAGGCAAAGATAGTAAATCTTTGTTTCAGAAACTGATCTAGTCGAGAAATGCACAAATTTTGTGGTATAATGACTTTGGAATTATTGCACTACATTTTTCAGTATATAACTAAGGACCATTTCTATTCCTTTTATTTTTTATACCTAACAGAAACATCTTTGTCAGCAAAGTGGTATCTATATTGATTCTCCAGTATGGATGGACATCGAAATCTGTCCCTCATACAGACTCCATCATCTCTGTGTCTGGCATCTTTCTGCCCTCTTGTTATTTATGAGTAAATCCGTGACACATAAACTCAATAAAACTTCTGTGGAGTAAGAAATTCCATTTAATTCAGTGATGTTAACCAGCTCCATCAAGCTTAGCATAGTAACAGCCCTTAAAATAATATTAGGTTTAATTAGGGTTGTGAACAATTTAAAATTCTTATACTAATATTTGCATGCATAATCACTAAGGCAATATGCAGCTACTGGATTATACGAAAGAAAAAAAAAAGAAGTGTAGACTGAAACTAAGAGAAATGAACTATTGAATTGATATAAAAATTCTTATAAATACATGAAGCATATCGTTCATTTTAAATTTTCAATTGTTTTCAGTTTGTTTTTCCATCTGGGATCTTAGGCTGTTGGATCAGACACAAATCCTTTACTTCAAGCTTTTACTCAAGTTGCACAGGGTGCTTTCTAATATTTATTAGGCCATAGAAGAAATACCATATTGTCACAACTTAACCTTAGTCATTTACAGTGATATATTTTATACAGTCATTTACAGTTATTTTCCTGCTATGCCTTTATTTTATAATAAATGCCCGTCGTATATCTACAGAGAAATTGGCATGTATTATCATTATGTCAGTAAAAGCATATCATCATTAGCTGTGCATTTCTCTAAAACATACAAATCAATATGTGATAAAGGACTAACACCTACTTATTTTATCCCTTTTGTTTAGCAGAGATTCTTGTCCAGTGTGTACATTTTTCTTGCAGATGCAGGAATCTGTACATACTCTCTGTAAAATATATGAGATGAGTTAATCATTATGGCAATTCCAGAAGTTTGCACAGGATTTGTAGCATCCATTTATTAGTGATAACTAATAAAATGGTCACATGAAGAAACTGCTTTCATTGCTATATTTTTTGAGTAGATTAATCAATCAATAATGTGTGCAATCTGCTGCCAATCCCAATTTTAACTGTACTTAATCTCATCTTAGTTAATCAAACAGATACTGTTAATTGGAATACCAATGTGAAAAAAATAAAATATCTTACAAACGTTTCAGCCCTTGAAGGCTGTGAAACAAAAACATTGATGGAGAACCTCCATTTAAATATGTTCAATGACAAATACAATATAACATCGGTTACATTTCCTATTGGTTTTGAATATAATTACATTTATTTTGTTGACTTCTGTGATGCAGGCTGAGCTCCAGCTCAGTAACAAACTTTTTTGCCAAAAGAGCAAATTAAATTATAACTTTATAAACCAGTCCTTTCTTTGCCTAATCCAATCTGTGGGTAATGTTCTTGGACAATATGACAATATGATTAATTTGTTATGTTGATAATGTTTCTAAAGGAGGTTTGCTAAGATTCATGCTCTTTGGATATTGTGATTCTCTCCTTACTATGGATATCAGGTTTTAATGTCCCTGTTTTCGTATCACTTCTGTTAAAAATCTTATAGACTGAACGATCATCTAAAAAAACCCAAACAAACAACAACAACAAAAACAACAACAAAAAAAAACAAACCACAGAAATTCTGCAATCTCCGTTTAAAAGCTGCAAATGTGTTGAAATTCCATTTAAGTAATAAGAATACTCCTGGGACTTTTGCATATGCAACTGTAAAACAGATGATTAATCAGAATAATTTTATTCACTATAATTCTTAGGATTGTAAAATCTTTCCTGAGTTTTTCCATTTGTAGACTTGCCAAGACCTCTGCCTTTTAAATACATCTCAGTTAGTCGTGCTAGTATAATAGCTTCAGTCAAATATTACATACCTGTGGCTTATTGTAGTATTGAGTAGAGATTCATTGTCAAGGTTGGAGTTCTGTCACCTAACACTAGGATGAGCTCTTGTAAAACGTCCTCTCAAGTAAACCTTTCTTCCTTCTATGGTCAGTGAAAAAGTAGGTATTTTCAAAGACTGATTCAGTGTCCTCAGTATAGTCTTCACATCAGATTTCTCTTATATTAATGTATAGAAAGATGAAAAGGGATTATGGGTCTCTGATAATATTATGAGATTTTCTTTTATTTGTACCTACCACTGAAAGCATACAACTGCAGAAAAACAATCAAACAAAAAAATACCTTGTATATCCAAATTTCTTAGATGGCTTTGAAAATGTTATCTTCTTTTTACACATCTTAAAATATCTAAGCCATGTAGTGCTGCATAGAGTGTAACAGCTCTATGTCATAATCCTGCCCTCTCTGTATGGACAAGCATATTTCTATATCCTGTTTCCAGAGAAATATGAAAACCATCATCAACAACTGGAGATCTAGCAGACCTATCCTATAATATATTTAGGGTATTTTTATTCTCCTTTTGGCATATATGAGATTTTTTTCATGTAATTCTTATGCAAAATAAAAATTTCATTGAATTTAATGAAAAAAGTATTAGAAATTATTAATAATATCACTTGGTGGGTAGCTTTGCTTTTCTGACCCGAAAATAACCCTCTTTTGGTTGTTTCAGAATCTAATTATGGACTGAAAATTGTCAGGTTGGATCACTGACTCAATTTTGTTGTTAGGTCCATTTATAGAAACTCACTCATAACAGTTAAGCTCTTTCTCAGAAAAGGCAAAGCAAATGTGCCTTGGTAGAAAATGTATTCTTTTAAAAATTCTAGAGGCTGCAAGCAAAGGGAATTTGATAAAATGCAAGCAGGTAAGCTTTGAATTCAGAAATGTGACTTTATGTCTTTAAAACCAATCACAATTAATCAATCCATTTATGCTTTGAAACCATCTCCATGACTTTCTAGACTCAAATAAGATGCCTTCTGATCAACAATTGAGATAGTCCACAAAATCTGAGCTGGGCTACTCCATGCTTTGCTATATATATAGTGCTCAAAACACTTGAATGTAGAGCATACGCGTATATTAATAATCACCTTTTTTTATGTGCTTATGTAGAAAAGAGGGAAAGGGAGATAACTATCACAGTTTTCCCTCTTGTTCTAATACTGTGTGGGATAGACAGGGCAAAGAACTGGAAACACTAGGAAAATCACTGAAGTTAGAGATTAGTCATGTGCAGTGAAGAGGCAAAGGAGTATTTAGCTGGGAATAAACTACTATGAGAATACTGATGTGAGCCAGATAGTACAAGTGATTTGAGTTGGAGGGAGTACAGCACTTCAGTAAGATGCCAGGGTAAAGAGGTCTACTCCAGACACAAATAAGAATATATTCAACATACTACAGAAGTAATAAAATAAATAAATAAATAAATACTACTGTATTCTTGTACTGAATATTGTACTGTGATAACAATAAAATCAACAAATTATTTGTATTTTTATTGGTGAATTTACTTTAGAATAGATGGCAATTATTTTACTTTTAGTACAGCAGCACCTACTAGTCATAGACAAAATTCAGCTGCCTTCTCCTAAGTAATTTCAACATATAAAAAATGCTTCACAAAAGACATCAAAATAGTAAAGTGTATTTGATTGGATGCATTGTTGGATCAGTGCCTTGAACGCGTTGTTTTGCCCTTAACTGAAAGCTCAGCCTGTTGTCAGTGAACTTAATTAGATGGGCTTGCTCACCGTAAGCTAGTGGGAAAAGCTTAGTTATGATGTTCTGTGGTAAGGAAGCATATTTAATGGTTGTCATCTTTTAATCAATTCAGTTAGAGTCTGAAATTTTTGTTCTTTCCTGTTTGATTTCCTTACCTGTGTACTGAAGTGTTTGTACAAGAAGGATTGAATACATACCTGGAAAAAAAATAATCAGTGTTTAAAGCAGTTTGTTGTAGTGGACCCTTACGAAAACTCCTTATGAAATCATCTTTTGTGTAACATCACTGTATCTGATGTAGCTGATATGAAATTGGCTAACCTAAATTTGAGATTGATTAGTTGGTCACAGCAACTATCAGGAGCAGATTTTTGGTTGCCATCAGTTCAAATATCATTCGTGTTATTTCATAACATCCCTCAAGAATAGAGGCTTGAGTGGAGAGATGCGAGAAGCATGTGAATGCTGCAGAACCTATTAAAGGTGGGATACTCATGATCACTGAAGCCTAAGTTATTCCAAATTACCGGTGAGTAGACGGAGCTACTACTTAACTAATTTATAATCTTGGCAGAAATTTCCTCCTCTACATCAGATTGATATATATGATAATTTTTATAATCCTTTGTGGTATGGCTCCTTCTTTATCTTAAAAAAAAAAAAAAAAAAAAAATTCTTGAACACCTTTTTCCAACCAAAAAAGTTACTTAAAAATAAAAAACACACACAAAAACCCCAATTCAACAAAAGGATATATACGCATCACAAATTCATTGAATATTCTTTATTTCCCTTGGTTCCCTTCATTTTTTCTTCAAGCTTTAAACTTCTAGGACCAAATTCATCCCCACTGAATACTGAGTTCCCTGCCATCAATGGAATTATGTTGCAGATGTGTTTGAAGCTGAGTTTAAAACAGAACATTCAGGAATGTTCTGCGTTTAGTCATAATAAGTACATAGTTTATGCTGAACTGCTAATTAAAATCTGCTCTTTGAGTCTCTGAAGAACAGTATTACGTTTCAGCTTAAAGGGCAATGCAGTGAAGTAGAAAGTGATGAATGTACCTGATTGGATATTCATTACCATAGGCAAGTGATTAGTTATATTTTGCATTCAAAAGTAGTTTGCTTTTAATAAGCATCTATTCTTTGTACCCCTTTTCCTCAGAGTATCCAAAAATAATTAGTATTGCTACAGAAATATGGCAATAGGGCAGCTCTTCAATTGCAGCTTTAAAGTGGTGATGTTGATGCTTGAAAGAGTCTAATATGGTAACACCAAACAAAACATGTGCTGCAAATTTCTGAGCAGATTCTTAGAGGTAGGTGTTAAAAATGTAAAATGACTGCTGCTGGGTCCCACTTTGATAGGCCTAAAACTTATCATCCTGTATATTCTCCCAATTTTTAAGAAAGGCAGTAAGCAACATCTGGGAATCTACAGACTGGAGAGCCTCATGTTGGTGCCTGGGAAGATCCTGGAACAGATCATTCTGGAAGCTATGTTAAGGGATATGCAAGACAAGGAGGTAATTCAAGACAGTCAACATGTCTTCACCAAAGGTAGATCATGCCTGATCTACCTGGATCTACCTATCTATTCCTGGATAAGGAATCGGTTGGATCGTTGCAGTCAGAGGATTGTGATCAATGGTTCTATGTCTAGGTAGAGGCTGGTCACAAGTGGTGTCTGCAGAAGTCCATCTTGCGAACAATATTCTTCATTATCTTTATCAGTGATCTTGACAGTAGGACTGAAGGCAAGTTTGTTGATGACACCGAGTAGTGCTTTTTGATACAGTAGAAGTAAGTGATGCCATCCAAAAGGATCTAGAGAAACATGAAAAGTATGCTCACATGAACCTAATGAGATTCAACAAGGCAAAGTGCAAGACGTTGCACTTGGGTCAGGGCAATCCCAGATATGTGTACAGACTGGGAGAAGAGCTCTTTCAGAGCAGTCCTGCAGAGAAGGATGTGGGGGTGAATGAAAAATTTGACACAAGACAGCACTTGCAGCCTGCTAGGCCAAAGGTATTCAGGGCTGCATCAGATAAGGAGTGGCCAGGAGGGAAAGGGAGAAGATTATCCTCCTCTACTATGCTCTCTATGAGGACCCATCTGGAGTACTACATTAAGGTCTGAGACCTTCAGCACAAGAAAAATGTGGAGTTGTAGGATTGGGTCCAGAGTAGGGCCACGAAGATGATCACAGGGCTGAAGCACCTCTCCGGCAAAGAAAAGTTGAGGGAGATGGGCTTGTTCAGTCTTGAAAGAAGAAAGCTTGAGATATACCTCACTGTGGCCTTCCAGTACTTAAGTGCATCTTATAAATGGAAGGGAGACCAACTTTTTACACAATCTGACTGGGCAAGGGAGAATGGCTTTAAACAAAAAGAGAAGAGACTTATTTTAGATGTTAGGAATAAATGTTTTACTCAGAAGGTGGTGAGGCACTGGCAAACACTGCCCAGGGAAGCTGTGGATGCCATATTTCATTCAAAGCCAAGTTGAATGAGGTCCTGGGAAACCTGATCTGGCAGATGCCAACCTTGCCCACAGCAGGGGGCTGGAACTAGATGATCTTTGAGGTTTGTTCCAACCCACGACCATGATTTTATATGAGGCTAGCATCACAACAGTGAACACAGTATAGTCAAATGTTTAGAGACTTTAGTTCAGAACAGCTTGTAAAAAACTTGGATGCTTTTATGTTTTGGAGGTTATGTATTCCTAAAGCAAATAAAACATTTTTTCTTTTCCTTTTTTTTTTTTTTTTTTTTTTGCTAACACTGTGTAACTCCAAGTAATTCCCTCAGTGAAAGAATGGAGGAAAAAAAAAAAACATTATTAAAAATCAAATTTAATGAGAAACAAATGATAATTCAGAACAGAGACTCCCATTAGTTTCATACTTAGAAATCATGAGACACTGTAGAGTAATGGGAGCAAAAGTTTTCTCCCCAGATTTGTTTGTTTCCAAAGATCTCCCTTAGAAAATTCCCTGGTACAGAACACTTCTCCTCCCTCCCCCCAGTGGAGAATCTTGTTTTCTATATTTATATTTATGACATTCATAATGAAGTATTTGTTATCTCTAATACAAGATACAGCTACTAAAATAGCCCCAGAAAAAAGAATAATATCCCCACCATTAAAGCTATTTGATGTCTTTGTACCTTGAAAAATAATGTCTCATTATACAGCTGGATACTCATAGGGCTTTCTACTTCCAGTCAGGAATGGTTATATTTAAAACAGCAACAAATACACATAGTGGGAGTATGTAGAGTGTAGAGTAGGAATGTATGAATTTATCTCTAAGTAGTGCATGGCCAGGACACCGTCACTGGGGTTAGGCTTGTAACCTAATGTTCTGCTCATCACTAGAAGCTAAAGCTAACAAACAGCAGGCTGAAATACTGAAATTACATAGGACACTTCTCTGACACTTAAGCCAGATGGCACAATGACATTTATTTCCATAACCTTGTCCTCCAAAATGGCGGCCACATTGAAGCTGCCTCATCTCTTGCACCCAGACAAACTCCTGAAGCACAACAGAGCATAGTTCAGAATAGTCTTATGTGACAAGGACCAAAAACACACCAATGGTTAAAAATGCAACAGTGAGTAGTAGGAAGTACATAACTTACTGATATAAATGCAGCACTGGAGTCTTGAAGAGATTGGTAGAATTTGGGTAGAAACATAGAGAGTAGCTGTAAATGACCCAGTCACAGTAGTTTCCAGTAGAAATGAAGGGACAGCTCATTTAGAGCCTTTGTCAGGTTCTGGAACTAGACACATCTTCACACATAGTAATGCCTTGTAATGCCTATGTAAGGCATTAGGATGAAGTAGAGAGGAAGTTCTAAACTGGTGAATCTGGAAGTCTTTTTAAAGACATACATAGAGCTCATGCATTATTAGGGTCATACTTGGTAAATAAATGAATCTTTCCTGAAAGGACACAAGACGCTTTCTAGTCAAACAGTTTCTGTTTCCAAGCAATGTCTATAATATCTGCAATGAGGAGCAGACACACCCTGTTCAGTCTCAGCACAGGATATACAAGTTATGGATAAAGAAAAATGTAATGGATTTCCTTTTGCCAGGGTTATATAATCTCATATAGAGATTACTTTATGCAATCTCCATACATCTCCTTATATCTACCTTAATAAGCAGACAATTAAGCACTGGGAGGGTTTTCATGAAAGTTAATGGATCCTTCATATTCTGAGGTTCCCAAGAACTTACCTTACATACAAGCTGCATATAAGAAGATATGTTTTGCATTATTTAATTAATTATTTAATTAATTTGCCCTAGTGGACAGATTAACTCTGCCTGCTTTTCTAAAAACAATGTGATTACGTAGAACAGGCCATTGTCATCTCCATCACAGTAACATTAATGGTTTTATGGCCTAACTGATTAGCACTTTGGCATATTAAATGCCAAACTTAAACAGACCAGATCTCTTTCTACAATCTTCAGAAATATTTTCTCCTGTGTCTCTACAGAACTTATTTTCGATGATTAATTCTTAATATTCTGACATTTAGGATGTCTAAATTAGATGAACTAAAGTCCTAAAATTCCTTTCTTTCATTCTAGCACTACTTTAATGAAGTTTCAAGTTAAGATATTATGATTCATAAAAATTAAAAATTGCCAAGCCACACAGAAAATGGTCCTGCTGTGCTTCTAGTCTTAAAATAACTTACATTTACTACATATCTTATTACAAATGTGAAATTTGTGTAGGGTAGTAATGAAACCATCATGCTAAGCATATAATGAGCTATTTTTGTTTTCTTGTTAACTGCTTCTTTGTTTGCATTATTTTTCATAAGTCTACCATAACTTTGTGAATGTGATTGAATACAATAATAACTTTAAGAGAACTGCAACAACTACTTTGTTTTGAGAAATATAATATTTTAGTGTATTGAACTTGTGCTGAATATGAATATTGTAAAAGTAGAAGATTTTTAAAAATGAAGAATTTCTTAAAGTAAAATATGATGCTAATTAGAAAGAGGCCGATAACATTGCAGAATGGTATAGACTTTTACAGACTTTTGTTGCAAATGCTGTTAACCAGACTTTGAAACATAAGTAAAGCAAATTTAACTACAACAGTAACTTTAAAATATCAGGCATTCAGTGCTTTCAAAGACAAGCAGATGAGGAAAAGCCTCTTCACCTTCCTCTTCCATCAAGTAAGCATGTTGATATAGTTAAAGTACTTCAAATCTTGAAAATGATTTTCTCACCACAGGTAAGCTTGTAAGAACTTGTATTTTTTACACAAATATGGTAGTAGTCATAGAGACAGACATAAAGTGAAAATCATACCCTAAATCAAACAAATGAGCTTCTATAAAGTTGTTATGCCTGTGTATGGATGAGACCTAATTGTGAAATTCATACTTAACTTGACATGACTTTTTTTGGCTTGCTTAGCTTGACTGTGTCGTTAGCTCTTCCCAACACAGTGATCAATACTTTCAGGAATTTCTTCTAATTAGAGTGCTTTAATAGCATTATCTTCCACTTTTTTTTTTGTTTGTTTTTTTTGTTAATTTGAAACTCTAAAATTTTTCTCATATAGGAGTAGTCATCACTAAAATAAATTTAAACTTGTTAATAACAAATCTGTTTCTCTTAATTACATTTAATAGTATTCTCAGAAGGATCAGAGGCTGTTCGTCTAGGAGTGCTCATTCCTTAAGTATTCATCCCAGAGAGTTGTCCAGGATTTCTTAATTTTGAGTGTTCCTAGATTAGCTCCAGAAACATTTGGGTGATGAATTTAGTTGCGTATGGACATTCATAAGTGTCTGAATTGAGGACATGAAAGTTTTCTGAGTATTAACCATGTCTCATTGGGTGATCAGCTAATGTTCTGAATTTAGTTGGCTATGGACAGAGGAATCTTCAGAACTATGGCATTTGAATGCCTCTACAGGCAGGCATGCAGGAAACTTAAAACAAATTGAAGAACTGGTTACCGAGAGCCTGATTCAAACATCTGTGATTAGAGCACAAACCTTGGGGAAGGCAGAATGCTTTCAAACTGATTCAGTTAAAAGGATTTGCGCAGTTTCATCAGGTAAAAAAAGACCAAAACATCTCCTGGGAGCTGGGACCAAATACCCCTACCATTCAGCCAAAAATGATGACGTCATTGTTAGCTCCAGAATCCCATTTCCCTTCTCTTCTTGTGGCTTCATAACCCTCATATGCCAAAAACTACCACCGTGGTGCCATGTTACTTCAACTTCAATAAGAAACTTCAGGAATCCAGTTTCCAAGTCAATCCAAGTGTCTGCCTTGTCCTGTTAGTTCGCCGTACTCAGGAAAGAGGTAGTTGTTTAAACACTCCTCTAATCCACCAATTGAGGAAAATGTCCTAAATAGATGAACTGGAATCCTGCCTACAATCACATAGATTTTGTGTGGTACCAGATAGATAAATTGTCACAAAGCGGTGTAAAGTGAAAGTAAGTAAGAGAGGTTGCCCAGCATTTTACATTTCAGATATATGCAGATGACTCAAAGGCCAGATGGTAGAATAATAGAAATTCAGACTAAAAGGAATTTTGAATACAATGAAGCATAGGGATGATTTAATAATGAAAAGATGGTCATTGGTGACTAGAGGTCTTTCTGAAATACTCTGGCTTAAGGAGTAGCAGTGATCTTCCTGTAAAAAGCAGTAGAATTTGTTTTTCTATATTTACTATATTACTTTTAATATTTTATTGCTGTAATATTATGCTTGATGCATCACACTCTTATTTTGTGGTAGTTGTATCTGCAACACTTGCAATTCATATTCACCTAAATGGCCTTTTAATTGATAAAGTAAGTAATTGAATGTATTCTAGATAAGTTAACGGAGTTCCTATACTACAGAATTGCCCAGTATTACTAAAAATCAGCATTAAAAGCCTGGAGAAAATGTAAAATAACTGAATGGAATGACTATGAATGTAACAGAAGGCATTAAATTATACATTTCTAGATATGATGAAAGAAGTTGTTTAGCATCTGCTATTTTCACATAGCAGGTAGTAACAAGCTAAATTAAATTCACATTTTCTTGAATTAATTTCTGGTCAGTACAACAATCCTTTTGACATTAGAAAAAAATCAGGGAAAATATTGCAAAAACCTGATTTCACTCACTGTAATATAATGTATCAACAAGGTAAAAAGAATAATGTAAATATTGTATTCCCGCTGTTTTCAGTGTGATGTTATTGCTGTTTGCATGGATGACATATTGAGACCTCAAGTTATGTATATTTTCATAGCTTAAGTAAACAAAGTATAAAAATAATCCTTCCATTGTCTACAGAAGGAACATCACAAAATAAATAAATAAATAAAAATAGCAAGGGTAGAGAGCTTCCAGAACACAAAACAGAGTAAATAAAATTGCTTTAAGACTCCAGTAGCAATAAAATACAATGAAGCCAGAATTTATATTAATAACAGTGTTCAGAAACATTCTACATGTGAGACAAAGCCCTTCTCTTAGACTTATTCCTTAATGGTGAAAAACTGAAGAGTTCCTCGTAAAAGGCAATTTGATTTGTTATGGGCTGTTCAGTTTAAATAAAGGACACTTATCCTACCGGGAAAAGCTTTCTCTTCTTTTCATAATCAAAAAGTCTAAAGTTTCCTCTACCATACGAATCAACTATTATTGAAAGGAAAAAGAAAAAAGTTAACTACTGCAAAAGCTGCAACACCAAACTTTTCCTGGCTTCCTGATGAGAAGATTCTCACTGGTATACCTACTGACTGATGTAGTAAAAATTTCAGAAATTCTTAGGTTCAAAAAGACAACAAATCAGACTTGCTGAAATGTTTTATGAAAAGCTGTTGAGAAGGTTTCATTCATTTAGCAAGTAATCATAAGCCAAATAAAAAAAAATCTTCATTTATGCAACAAAACTAAATTTTAGAATTATTTTGAAAGTAAATAGAACTTAAAAAAAAAACTGTAAAAAATATTGAATAGAATCTTTGTAGTCTTCTTTGTGAACCAAGTGACAAAGATAGTGATGCATCTGTCCTTCGTGATGTCCTGCTGATATTGTGAAACAACTCATGTAATGTGAAAATCATTCAACTGTTTACTTATTAGCTCCACTGAAGAGTCATGTCTGGATCTTCATGTAAATTTGAGCTTTTCTATCACTGTCTGCTCTTCTTTCAGTAATGGACTACCAATTATCTAGATCACCTACTGCAACAGAACTCTCCTATTAGGATTTACCTGTGGATGAAAGGATAATAGTGTTTTCCTCTCTGTAATGTCTTTCCATCACTAAGTTTGAAAGTGACATTTTACTCATATATCAGATGAAAGCAGTTTAAATCTCTGCACATCTGTTGTTTGTTTACATTGTCTCTATATTAGCCAGTCTTTCCTCAGGTTTGTTCATCCAGGTTTAGTGTAGAAACTTTCAAGTTCTTAGCCTCGAGGAAGACTGCTCAGTTTTGCCTCTAAAATGCTGGCCTAAACTTCTACTTTCAGATGTAGTAATAGCAATATCTTCCTTCTGTACTCACAAAGAATTAATTACACGAAGAAAAATTGTGGGTTAGCACATCTGTGTACATGATATCGATGAATGACATTATCATAGAATCATAGAATCATTTGAGTTGGAAAGAACCTTTAAAGGTCATGTAGTCCAACTCCCATGCAATGAGCAGGGACATCTGCAGCTACATCAAGTACTCAGAGCCCTGTCCAGCCTGTCCTTGAATGTCTCCAGGGACGAGGCATCTACCATCTCTCTGAGCAACTTGTTCCAGGGATTCATTGCACTTAGTGTAAAGATTTTTTTCCTCATATCCAGTCTAAATCTCCCCTGTTTTAATTTTAAACCGTTTCCCCTTGTCCTGTCATAACAAAGTTTGCTAAAGAATGTGTCCTCTTCTTTTTTGTAGCTTCCCTTTACTGAAAGGCCACTATCAGGTCTTTCTGAGAGTCTTCCCTTCTCCAGGCTGAACAGCCCCAGCTCTCTCAACCTGTTCCCATAGGAGAGGTGATCAATCCGTTGGATCATTTTTATGGCCCTGCTCTGGACACACTCCAGTAGGCCCACATCTCTCTTGTACTGAGAACTCCTCATTTGAATGCAGTACTCCAAGTGGAGTCTCACCAGTGCAGAGTAGAGGAGCAGGATCATCTCCCTCAACGTGCTGACCATGCTTCTTTTGATACAACCCAGAATCAGCTTGGTTTTACGTACTGCAGATGCACATTGCTCGCTCATGACCAGCTTGCTATCCACCAGCATCCCCAAGTCCTTTTTGGCACAGCTGTACTCAATTCTTTTGTCCTTCAGTTTGTACTGATAGCAAGGGTTGCCATGACCCAGCTGGCAACTGGATGACTCCTGGGTCCATGGCTCGAGACTGTCTAGGTCTCTCTGGATGGTATCCCATCCCTTGGGCATGTCAGTCACACCACACAGCATGGTGTCTTCAGCAACCTTGATGAGGGTGCACTTGATCCCACTGTCAATGACACTGATGAAGATGTTTAAGAGCACTGGTGCCAGTACTGACCCCTGAGGAACATCACTTGTCAGTGACCTCCACCTGGACTTTGAGCCACTGACCACCACTCTCTCAGTACAGACTTGTAACCAGTTCCTCATCTGTAGAATTGGTCCACCTGTCTTTCCAATTTGGAGAGAAGGATGTTATGGGGTACTGTGTCAAAGGCCTTACTGAAGTCCAGATAGATGACATCAGTGGCTCTTCCCTTGTCCACTAATGCAGTTTTGCCACCATAGAAGGCCCCTAGGTTAGTCAGGCAGGACTTGCACTTGGAGAAGCCATGGTGATTATCCCATATCACTTCCCTTTCTTCCTTATGCCTCAGCATAGAATCTAGGAGGATCTTCTCTGTGACCTGCCCCGCACTTAGGTGATACTGACAGGTCGGTAGTTCCCTGGGTCATCCTTTCTACCCTTCTTAAAAATGGTTGTGACATTGCCTTTTTTGCAGTCACTAGGAACTTCACGTGGATGCCACGACTTTTCAAGTATCATTGAGAGTGTCTTGGCAACTACATCAGCCAATTCCCTCAGGACTCTGAGATGCAACTCATCAGGACTCAGACTTATGGATGTTGAGGCTCTTCAGGTGATTGTGAACCTGATCTTTGCTTACAGATTAGGGTCACTGCATATTCTTTCTCTATTACAGATTTTGAGAGCTGTAAGCTTTCATATTTTTTAAAGTCAGTAGCAATAGCACGTCTACAGTAGTAAAAAAAAAAAAATTAGTACAATAGCAGACAGTCTTTAAAAGGAATTGATAACTGGAATTGTTATTGTGCAGTCTCCTTTCAAAATACTGCACGGTGTTCTTACAGCTGTGCAGCACAGGCTAGATACTGTCTTTGATTCGGTCTCAGGTGTTCACTGTGAAAAGATTCTGACTTCACTGTGACTGTTACTTAGTTATAAAAGTTATCTCTCACTTGGCTGCTTGGAGTCTTGGAGTCTTGGCAGGCATATAGTATGCAGTGTCTTGTGATGATTGATGATGAGTGAAGAGAGCACTCACAACCAAGCCTTAGATGGGTGCCAGAGAGTTTGGTTATCTGAAAGAAAGGCAGAGAAATGAAAACCAGTGATCTGAGATGATACCAGCTTCTAAAACCCTGCTAGTGCTATAGCTGCTCGGTATTTTTAGGTGGATAATTTTGTTGCTGCTTTGTGACTTATTATTCTTGAAAATTATTATGGAGATTTATTCCTTGTGTGGCCTTATCTCAGTCTGGGAGATAATAGGACCTGGACTTGGCTTCATCCCCAGGCTTACTTGCTTGGAGAAGAACATGATTATGAGTGATAGGAAAAACATGTAACCAAAGAGGAAATGGTAAAAAGGAGCATTGGAGATGTTCCCATTAACTCTGCATATTCCTGCTCTGTGGTGAATAGTGTCCTGATCAGCCTGATTGATGACAAACAGAGATAGAATTGTGCATGTATGTGCATACATACCAAAGCTTACCCTTTTTTTTTTTTTTTTTTTAGAATATCACTGTCTATGTATTTCTGTACTCAAGTCTGCATCAGATTTCAGTCCTTCCTTTTCTGGTTAAACACTTGAGAAGGAACCACTACATGAAAACAGACTTTTCTTTACTGTTATTTTGTTATCTGGGAGAAGTTCTAATAATAACTTTGTACTCTGAATTTCCATGCAAGTTCTGGTCTCCAAATATTTCAATATTAGTTTAGGGGATTTTAAATTTTTTGTATTATTATTTGACTTATAATTGCTGTCACCAGGATGACCTGAACCTAATGTCTTTTAAGATCTTCTGAAACACTACATAAAGAGATAAAATTCAAACAATGAAGAGTAGAATTACCATCTCTCTCTCTCTCTCTCTCTTCCCCCCCCCCCCCCCCCCCCCCCCCCACGTGAAGTATTTAAAGGGGACTGCCTTGTTTGGCTTGTAAAAAGTACATTGCATATTAACTGGATGTATGTATGGAATGCACCTTCTTGTTCTGCTACTGGCATAATTGAAAACTTATTAATTTCTGTTGCTGTCTTTATCTGTTTCAACAATTCAAGCTCAAGGGAACAGAAATCTCAGGAATTGTTTGGTGATCACTGTTAATTTTTGGATAAGACTTAGATTCATTGAGTAGTAAACACTGAGTGCCATCTAGTGTACTCATAGATAGAGGACAAAAAGCAGCCTGGAAAAGTCTGCAGAATCACAATTAGACTTTCTAGCCAGTACATGCATGGAAAAGAGTTTTATGTACTAATCATTAAATTATGTTGCCTCATTAAAATAATAATTATAAATATAATAATTGAAAACATATTTCAGACTAGTGAGATATATAGACACAAAACTATTGGAGGACCATATATATTACTGCTTCAGTAGGCTGAGCTAATTCAATACTTCGTATTCCTTGTATCCTTTTGTTCCCACATCCCCTGTGTACCACCTTATCTTTCCATTTAAAGCCTTAGAACAGTTAAGCCACTTGTAGGTTGTGATTTGTTAAACTACTTCTGCTTTTTGCTTCTGGGAGAAAAGTAAATCTTAACTGGGAGGTCTGGCAGGATTAAAAGCTATTATGTTGCTCCAGCAATTTGATCCATCTGCAATTATAATCCCATTAGGTAACAAATTGACTTATCAATGGCAATAGATTTGTTGGTCCCACATTTCCGTCTTCTAATTTTCCAGCTTTCTCTGAAATCAGTAGGAACCTTCCTACTGATATGTACAACTATTTTCTGAAGGAATGGTTGTACTTCGGACAGACAAACAAATCTCTTGCAGTAAAATGCCACCAGTGTGAATGTAACTTATTTTTTTCACCTTTTTTTCACCTTTACAATACAGCCTGAAGAATTCTGCCATAAAGGATAGGAATAAAACTCTTCTCAAACTTCTAAGATCATAAATATATATGTAAACTGGTAACTGGTATGGTCTGAAACTGCAAAATAGAAGCTCATAACTTAAACTGGTCTTACATGTGAAATATTCCTTGCATAATTTTCTCAAGAAAGCTTTCTGTGTCTGCTGGATGAGATTGAAAATTATTAGAAATCCCATAACATGCCTATGATTAAAAAAAAAAAAAATACAATGTTATTGTATTAAAATAGAAAGTAATGTCTCAAAGGAATGATCCTATAAAGCCACTGAGAAGGTCTCTTCATGGATCTGCAACACACACGTGTAACTTGTTCTTTAAGAAGAAAAATAGCTACTTGAAAGGATAAACGGCTCATGAAATGTGTATGAAGTGCTGTATACTTCATACAGTTATATAGGTGCAAAAGAACAGGAAAAAAAAAAAGAGCTACCTGCTGTGTTCTTTAGAAAAAAACAATTATCCATGATGCTGATTCCACATCTTGTTTCTATTGCATCCAACTTTACTAATTAGGGCTGCAGTACCAATCACCTTACTACAAAGGGAGGTTGGATGAGAAAATGCATAGGCACACATGCCCACACACCTGCATAAAATTCTCATTTTCTTAACCTAGTTACATTGCAAAAGAGAACATATGGGAAATGACTGCTGAGTTGCAGCAGCAAAACATGGTGAATGGAAAATTGTCCCTCTTCCAGGTGAGGTGAAGGACCTGCTGCAGATACCCAACTGCACTGCCAAGGCACAGCATCCTTCCCCAGGGAAGCAAGGCTGCAGCAATCCTATTATATCTTCTGACTCTGTTCCCATAAGAGCTGTTTCTTCTCTCTGTGTATTCTTATTATACCCTTTCTGTTTTAAAATTTTTAAAGGTGATGAATACATATTGTGTGTTGTCACTTTTGTACACAGCTCAGGTTGTACTCAGCTCCCAGGGCTGCATTGCTTTAGCATCAAATTTAGATGAATGTTATGTACCAGACACTGTGCTAGTGAGTGTCCTAATAAATCATGCCCATAATGGGTCATGTATTCAGACAATATAGCATCACATATTTGAAGAAGAACTTACTGGAAGTGGTATAACAGTGGAGGCAGGCTTAGCAAGAAAGCCAAGTCAACATGTAGCAAGTAAGTTTGGAGTGGAAGAGATTTGCTGCTGAGACATAAAAATCCAGGTGTGAATGACTCATGGTCTCCTCAGATCTCAGAACTGACTCACAATTCAGTAAATATCATGCGCCTTTTTCACACAAATAGTATGATAAGAAACCTTCAGCTTAGAAACCAACACAGAACAATTGACAAACTCCTTTCATGAAAGCTTACTTTCCATACAGAGATCAAATAAAAGGTCAAAATGGCTTTTGCTTACATTTGTTAAAAAGTGCTGGGTTTTTATGTTGCACTGATTTAGCTGGAAAAAATAGGCAAACTTCTGAGCACAGAGCCCTTCTTTATGTTTAAGAAAGACTCGGTACATTTCAAAACTAAGCAGAAGTTGAAAATATTTGTTAGACATATGCCATATTTGTTAGACATGAATTACCTCTGAAACATAAAGGAATTGGTGCTTGTAGAGAAAGCTGTATATTGTCAGTAGAAAAGACTAGGGGAACAGGAAAGGGGAAACAAACAAATAAATACAATAAAATAGATAACTTCTGGATGAAAGAGAGAGAAATAATTTTTTCAAAAATTTAATGGAGAGGAAAAAGATTGCAATACATCCTAAAAGCAGTACCACTATTCTGTCTTTCTTTTTGTGTGTGTATCCAATTGAGTCATGAGTTTTAGCACCCAAGATCATCGAAGAAATACAGTCTGTTTATCTTGAAGATAAAGACTTAGACTCACAGAATCACAGAATGGCCCAGATTGGAAGGGGCCTCGAGGATCATGAATCTCCAGCCCCCCTGCACCCAGGCAGGGCCACCAACCTCCCCATTTAATACTAGACCAGGCTGCCCAGGGCCCCATCCAACCTGACCTTGAACACCTCCAGGGACGGGGATCATAAGTAACACTATTTTTCCTTTTTAGAAACACTAATCTTTGTTACATAGCCTTTTACAGATGTTTTAGAGTGCTCATCCAATCATGTAATAGACTAACAAGTTGTATGTGCTATTCAATAACTAACTGCGACTGATAAAGCACTTTGTCTCCAGAAACTGCTCCCTCCCACTCACTCCTAGACATCCTAGTCTGATAACACTGAAAGACTGAGAGAATTGCAGAAACACTGGATTGTGTAAATGAAAGTCTTATTAATTCTCTTGTCACAGGACTTGAAAATCTGAAATAAAACATGAACAGTGAGCACCAGTATTACCTCCAGAAGCCTATAAGGTTTAGGAAAGCGTTGGACAGATTATTACTATTACAGATACAGGAAGGTGAGAGAGTTGCAATGCCTAGAACAAAGAAGAGGAATCCGGATACTTATTCTCATGCAAATGAATCAGCTTCCAGGGTGTCTACCCACAATTCATTCAGATATAGATATTGTTATACTAAAATCCTTGTTTATGGGCAAAGAAGCAATAAACCTTATACAAAACCTGGAATTTATTACTAGTTTAATAAAAGCATCCAGAGTTTAGTTATCATTACCTGAGGTCTAATACTGATATTAGAATACAGATAGGCTATAGGAAGGAAGTCTTGTTATTAGAAATAGAACATTTAAATTCCTATACATACGCTTTGTTTCTAACACATTTCCTGATATTATCCTCATCTTTTCTCTACTGCTCTGGCTTCTGATGTTGGCAGTTTCATTCTGGTGGTGGTAGGTGGTGAGTTGTCAGCATTTGGAGTCCTTTGTCAGAAGAAATATGTTGTTCGTGTTGATGATTTCTTCTTCTCCCCTGTAGAATTAGTGTGGGGTATGCTGGAAGTCTTGCAGAAAACGTTGTATTCAAGGAGTTAGTGATCTTCAGCAGGATATGTCTGCCCTACTGGGGCTTGTACTTAGGGCTTGAGAAGCCTGTATGTTATTAATGTAATCTGTAACTTATAATACTCTTGGAAAGGTAAACTGAATGTCGATCAAGGAGTGAAATATATTGGTCCTAACTGAGAAACCATTGAACTCTTAGATATTATTGATCCATGCAACAGCTTGAGTAGTCTGCAGCTCTGGCGCAGCTCTCAGGGCTGCACTGTGCTGCAAAAGCCCCTTACCTCTAGAATCACATCAGCCAGCAATTTGCTACAGGGGAGTCTGCAGGCAGCTCCCACTTGGTACCTGCATGGCCTTGTCTTTATCTATCAGCATAGCAAGAAGTTTTCACGTGAGCATTCTTTAAGAATAGAGTTGTTTTCTTACAAGGAAACTCTATGATAGGTTAAAAGACCAAGGATGGCTTTTCTGCAGGGATAAGATTTGTCTGCTTTGAACTTTGAGATGTTCTGTATGAGATGTGTCCAATGCTCTTTGAAGAAAGGGTGCCCAGCATCTGAAGGGATGTAATATTTACTTATTATCTGCATTCCTTTTCTTATTCTCTCCTAAGCAGTTACCAAATTAACTCATCTGCTCTCTTACTGAGATCAAGACAAAGCCCTGCACCATCACATTCTCACTTCATTTCTCATCCTTTTTTTTTTTTCTTCATTGTTCTTAGCCTTACGTGCACTTCTTAGTGTTACATGCAGATTTACAATATGCAGTGACTTCTGCATACATTAGACACCAAATGATAGATTTGGTTCTTCCTTTTGCTACTTTTAAAGCCATTTTTGCACAGCTCCAAGCTTGCCACTGGTGTGTTAAAGCAGAGCTGCAGGTCAAGGGTCCTTGAGAGCAAGCATGGGGCCCTCTAAATGCAAAAAAAACCTAACGCTTTTAAGTATTTATAGGTATTTTTCATTTAAACTAAGGACAACTACTACTCTTAAAGCTGTGCAAAATATTTTGAATGTGAAGTCTCACTATGCATAAATAGACCTTTTGTCAACTGTGAGAATACAAGCACTAACATGATCATAAATTCTAAGATGAAAATCAACAAAATTTCTAATATATACGTGAAGTCTATGGATAGATTTCTTAAGTATATCTGGATTATGTCAGATCTGTCAGTAACTCCGATTCTTGACACGTATCGCTAAGAATTCCAAAATAAATAAACAAATTTACATGGTAGTTGTAGGAAATGGAATAAAATGCATCTTAATTTTTTTATCCACAAACAATACATTCCTGATACCACTGGAAGATTATGGGTGAGATTGGACAGCAGTTCCTAGTAATAACGGGCAGCATCACAGAAAGAAATAATAAGCCTGGAGTAATCTGTGCACAAAATTTAAGTTGGATAATCTGTCTCAGTTTTGGTATGGAGAGCAGGTAGAGATTCATGATAATTATTTGGGTTTACAAGCAGCATAAACAGTGGAGTCTTCTTTCAGTGTTTTGCAGAAGAAAATTAATGTTGATATCATGGTTCTTTATGTGTCAATCCAAAATATCTTTTTTTTTTTTTTTTATTAGTTCATAAGAGCTAACTGATACTTCTGCCAATATTCTGTCTACAGAACAATTTCAGTATGTGAATTAATAAATAAACAGAACTAAATTTACAGAAGGAATGTAAGGTTCTATATGAACAGATCAAGTCAGGACAATTAAATTTGAAAAAGGAGGAAGGGGAGAAGAGAGAGAAAAAAAAAATAGCTTCTGAAGCATAAAATACCTTGGGACTCAAACCTGTGTGTTTTCATTTTCTCTTCGTTTTTAATGCTTAAGGTTAATAATGTATATGTAGTAGTGTTAAGAAAAAATGAAATTGTGCATCCTGCTTTTCTGCTTTACTGCTGGCTGAAAACGCAATAAACGTTTGCTGGAGTTATGGCACCATCTCCTGGCAAGACAGAGTGTTCGCTCATAATCAATAAAACATGCTGTAAGTGAAATCCAACAGGGTATCTAGGTGCTACCTTCACAGTTTAAATCTCCATCTTATTTTAGTTGCCACAATCCTCAACTGCTTATCTTACCTTAATAATATCTGAGGAGTGGGTCCATGCTAATATTACTAAATGAAAAATGGAACTAGATGCAGAAATACCAATGAATTTTTGAAGACACAGCAATCAGTTGTACATTGACATCTGTGTGGAGAAATAACATCCTCTGAATTTTAGCACGTAAAATGTTATGGTGGAACTGCACTGTGAGAAAAGACAGACTTTTTTCACCTTTGCTTCCTTAATCAAACCATCTGTATCCTTTCACGAGGGCATGGGACAATCTAATCCATGTCTGACATCTGATGTCTAAGTACAGGAAATCAACTTTGAGATCAGAAAGTGCACATTGCCACATTAAGAGAAGATTATAAATTGTCCTGCAATACTTTGTGCTTTGCTTCATGCTTCAGACTCAACAGACCTGTCAAATCACACTGTAGCATACCAGACATAACTTCCTGAGGTCCCTTTCAGCAGAAATTGTACTATAATCCCATTGGTTTTTCAATGCTTCCTTTTCCTCTGATTTTCTAAAGCCTCTTGTTAGCCAGAAATGCCACTTTGCATGCAGAACCTTCTGTTCTCCCCACCCCACCACTCCAACCCCCCAAAAAAACCCCCAAAAAACGCACATACACGCACACATGCATATATATCAATGGCAGGTCAACAGGATTCATGATTAGTTTTTGTATAATTAATTTTAGCTGCACAGCTTAGGATCATTTAAGCAGACCCCTGCCTGTCCCACATGTGAAATTCTGAGCAGCTTGATCTGCCCCGCACAATATTGCCAGCATGTAAAACTTACGGGCTAGCACAGGACCTCTCATACAGATTCAAGAATGTGCGTCCTATTTACACCATTTGATCAGGCAAAAATACAATTTTACATTTTTATTTCATTCTTTCCTTAAAATTTATGTTCAGATTCATCAGGCAGATCAGCCTCTTCCCCTCCTACTGGAAGTTACAAAACTTGCTATCTGTACGCACCTTGGCCTAAATGCACATAGTTCTGTGGTTGCTGCTGCCATCTGCTGCTTTCTCTAAAACAAACAGGCTTTAAAAGACAAAAAAATTCCAACCTGAAGCGTTAACTGATGATTTTGAGAAATCCTAATATAGGGTAAAAGGATTGCAGCTTACAAGTGATCTTTTTCTCCTAGATAACAAACAAAATTTAAAATAATAAAAAATAACTGTAGCATCTGAAATAGTTAGGATTGGCTTTTTTTGTTGGTGGTGGTGTTTTTTTTTCTCCATGAAATGATCAGTAATTAATATTTTTAGTTTATTATTTTAGGGAAAGGTTGCTATTTTTCAAAATTTATCACTGTCTTTAAAAAAACATAGGAATTATTTCCTTCATCTTCAACTAATGTGTTCTAAACAAAAATGTTAACATATGTTTGTGGAAAGATCTCCAGGTTTATGTGATCCTCAGTGAATTTTTCTATGGAGAATTTCCTCACTCATTTATTCCTTATTCTCATATCTCTAGGTTGTTGCCTTTCTGAATACTTTTTTTAATCTGTTTGAATTGAAGTTTCCCAAGACTTGCTTAAGATGTACCACAAATACAACACTGTCATTAAAATGTAACACTTAAGTTCAAAATGCTAGGGTATCTTGGTAGCAATTACTACCTTTTTGACATATGAAAATAACTTTTTAAAAGTTGTTAGACTGATGCTCTGGTTAACATAGAATGAAATCAGCACTTTTACGTAAGACCTGAACTTTCCATTTTCTCCCTCACTGATATTCTCAACCATAAATACGTTATGTTCTTCAAAATCTGAACTTTTACAAAGCATTGAAGTACTTCTGAAAATCCTATGTTGTGTCTATGCCTGATTCCCTGCAAGAGTAATCCCATAATAGGGGCTATTCACATAATGTTATGAATATTTACAAATAAAATGAGAACGTCTATGGAAGCTCAAGCACTTCTGCAGTTGAGCTGTGCTGGGGAGTATGCATTTAATGAACACTAACTTTTCTGCTTAACAAGCTTGATTATGGGGAAGTTTTTATTAAGGCTTAATTAATGTAAGAAGTAAATCTTTAAAGCCACAGTTCACTTTAGATTCTAACAAACTAAATGTTATATTACTAAAAAATTGAGATGATTAATATCAAAATCACCCTGCATTTCAAAGAATGCTTTAAATGCTATAGCCTCTAGATTCATACAGACTTTAAAATAAGCAGTGTGGCTGATGTGCCTGTGTCTGGTTTCTGGTTACTGTTGAATTAATTCCACTAGGGCGTGCTGGTCACTCTTATTGGCTTCTGTGTTTAAGCATCAGACTAGGGAGTATAGAGAACAGGTCCTTTACATTACAAGTTGAGCTAAAAAAATAAAAATAAAAATAAAAAGTGGGAAAAAATATAAAATTTCTTTCTTTCTTTCTTTCTTTCTTTTTTTTTACATAGAATTTTATTTGATACTGCGTGTATGGTCCACACAGAAACAGACTGGGCTCTAGGATCCTTTTCTGTATGCTTATTGACATGGAGTATATCACAGACATTAAAACAAAGATTGGATTGTTGTATACTTGGAAAAATGGTCTGAATCAACTGGAGACTTGTAATTACTGACTATATTTAATTCCAAGACAAACAAGTCACTAGCTTGCTTTTTTTCTTGTCTATAGTTAGAAGCCTAAGAATAAAAGGCTGTTGTGATGAACTGCCCTAGACTCCCATGATCTTTGGTAAATTGTTGAGAGAGGCCCAGCTATGAGGTCCATTAACTTCAGTACTCTGGAGTGAACCCCACAGACTTATGAATATTCAGCTGCTACAACTTGTTCCTTACAATAAAGATTAGAGCTCAAGGGACTCTTAGGTTGCTTACAGATTGTGGGGTAAGATGTTTGACTCACAATCATATTATTTATCAAGACAACGTTATCAGTCCTGAGCAATGCCTTGGGAGTAATGGCCAGGCTGAAGGAGGAGGCTTAGGACAGGGGGTAGTACACCTTTACAATGCATTAAATATCACTGCCTTATCTTCACTCCTACTTGTTAGGTGATCATTTTCATCAGATATCAGTCTGGTGTTTTCTTTAGATCTCCTCTTGCTCTTGACTTGCATAAAAAAAAGCCTAATTATGTTGCCTGATATCACACTAGGCTTTGTAAACTCACTTTGAGCCTTGGCTTTTCTTCTTTTGTCCCTATACATCAAAACTGAAGTTCTGTAAAGGTAGTTTTGAGAAGTCTCCTGATATCAGAACTATATTGTCTGCAAAATCATGATAAATTTGAAAAATGTGAAAAGCATTATGTTAGACATGAGACAAAAGCTCGTGGTCTGAACAGAGGCATTTCCTCAAAAAAGCCTCATTTTACATCATTCAGAGGCTTTTTTACTGTTTTCGGTAAACTTTTAATGTAATCAGGATAAACGTTGTTTATAGTACCTCATTAAGAAAACACAGATCTACTGTTCTATTGTAATGTAAAACTGTATATAAATATTGGTTTGCATTCATATGGTCAGATGCTGTTCTTTTACATGTGGTGCACTGCAATTCCTTAGCATGCAGTGCTTACTCTTTAGAAAAATTCTTAGGAATTCTGAAGTTTCTTTCATGGAATGCTGATTCCAGTATTCTCAATATTTACACATTTAAAATTACTACAGAAAATGCAACTGCATTTGAAAGCCAAAAATCACTTTTAAAAAAGACTTTGTTATTTTTGTGTTTCTGAGCCTTTAGAGTGCACACTATGCATGTTTTCTATCTCTTCACTACACTATGTGTTTTGAAATATGCTAAAAATTATTGAAAGCACATACAGTCCTTATCAGAGAGAGCTTGTCCTTTCAGTAAAGCAACAAAAGAGTGATTCATTTCAAGTTGTTTGATATCACCCTAATGTCCTGAATGGTTCAGATGAATCCATTCTTTGCAAGTGTAAGTTAAATAAACTGAGTCTGGAGGTCTGAATTCTTTTCCCTAACCAACGTTGTATCTATCATATAACATCAATAGTCTGCCCACGAACAAAGGATTTCAGACTGTGCAGTACTTATAAAAAAAATAATAAACACAATATTAGACCACATCACTCTTGTCTACTTACCAGACAGAACTGCTGCTCCTAAGATCTCAGTGCTCCTTTGGCTTGCTGCTTGTGACAGTAGTTGCAACTTCCAAAGTGGAAGTCATCTAGACTAAATTTAAATGTCTGAAATACAGACCTCTAATTCTGTGTTGTTCTTCTATTCCAAAATATAAATTCAATATAAGCTAAATTGCTGAGCAAACATCATCATATATATGCAGGAGACAAACTGCAAACCAAGTGAGGAGTTTTGTACCCATGACAGAAAAAAACCCTCATTGTGGAGCAACAATGCAAAAACAACCAATGTTCCCTAAACAAAGATGACATCCAATGAGCTCTGTTCAGAAAGCTGTTTGCATGCCTATGCTCCTCTATCTATGGTAAAATAAAGAAAAGAAAAAAAATAATACTAGATTCTACCATGACCTGAAGTTACATTACATGAGATTGTGAACAGAATGTAGTACAAAAAAAAACCCCTAAAACTAGCATTCAGGTAGGTTTTTTTTTTTTTCATTCTGTCATCTGAAATGCCCAGGATGAAGTAAGAATGAAGTGCCCCCGGGTTGTAAAAGCTTCTCCAAATTCTGAAAGCCACTGACAAAAATGAGCCTGTTATTAACGTTATCAATTAGAGCAGAGATTGCAAAGGGCAGTTACCCAGATGTGTTCAGCCTGAATCTGCTTCAAAGACTGCATACGAGCTCCAGGCACTCTGTTGGCATGAGTGCTTACTGCTTTTTACTAGGAATTTCCTTTCTCTCTTTAGACATGCACAAACTTTGCGTGACATACAGAACATAGTGTTGAAATTAGGTTTTTTATTATTTCATTTCTCCTTAGAGGAAGAGATTTTGTAAGATCCATCATTTACAAAGGAAATTTGAGAAGGTCATGGAAGTGTGAATTACTTTGAAAAGAGACTTGTGGCTTTGTTGCTCCTCAGTTCCTCTATTTTAAAAGAGAAAGAATGACACTTCCCTAGTTTCTGTGGATCATATGGAAGAAAAAGTTTGTAAATTTTTATAAACATTTTGGTTTATAACGAGTTGTTTTGGTAAGTCTTCAGCTAGCTATAAAATCAGAGATTCTCTTGTATTCTGAATGAAGCTATTTCTAAGCATTTTCAGGACTTGCGTACAAATGACAGGTTTCACGAGCATAGCAAAAAGCTAAAAATATCAAATTTTGTTTCCCCTATACTATGACATGTCAGTGGGGAAAAGCTCAGTATAAGAAAATTAATTTTGAATTAGATATGGATACAGTGATTAACATAAATGTCCGATTCGCATTCTCTGTTACTTTCATCTGGACAACATTTGTTTCTTTCAAAGGAATACTAAATAAAAGTTATGGATAGCTGCCTTATTCCTTCCTACTTGATAATTGTAGCATTTTTTTTAGTGATACTACACAAGAACAATTAGCGTTAGGTTACATTTTGAGAAGGACTTTATATCTTTGTGTATTAGGAGTACTCTGTTATTTTCTAATGCTGAGTGGAAGATGTGGAAGTCATTATTGCTCCTACTTGTAGAATTAACAGAGAATGCTTGCTCCAAATCCTCAGTGAATCCCTTACATCCTCAATTTAATAGATTTTTTCATGTTCATTTGACGAATTGATGACTCAAATTATTAAATGACACTACCACTGTTTTTTACTCTCAAGAAAACTCAGAAGTAAACTCAGAAATTAATTCAAGAATGAATTATTTCCAATGATCAAGTAGAAATAAATGAAGCACCAACTTTCTGTGAATAAGAGCAGTTAAAATTACAATCCAGTGAATAGACCTCTTTTAGAAAAGTTTGGAGAACTGAACATTATTCTAGTAGCTGTGTTACTGTCATTGTTTAAATATTGTGCATCCTCTCATAAAAAGAAGATTATGGACCCTTTAAGCCTTGGATTACTCCACTGCCATTTTTACCACAATATTACAGCTCTCATTTGTCAACTTGATTTTTGCATCCCACTTATAGGCATGCCTCTTTCCTGCCAAAATCTTTTACATTCTATGATTCTTAGAACCATAGAATCATAGAAAGGCTTAGGTTGGAAGAAATCCCAAGGACCATCAAGTTACAACTCCCCTACCATGGCTGGAACACCAACTTCCATATCTGGTACAAGACCAGGCTGCCCATGTCCCCATACAATCTGGTCTTGAACACCTCCAGGAACAGAGCATCCACAGTCTCTTTGTGCAGCCTGTTCCAGCACCTCTCTCTGTGAAGAACTTAGTTCAGAAAAAAAAAAAAAAAAAAAAAAAAAAAAGAAATTAAGGCCTTTGTCTTTGAGGCACAAATATTTCAGCAACTAAAATAATTCTGAAATGAAACCTAATTTCTGAAGGCCTCATGTTTCCTAGTGAGCACTGTCTCTGTGTACAATAGGCGTTCCAGGCATTAGGATGATGATGAGAAGGCTAGTCTGAGAATAGTTTTGATCGCAATAAGATATCAGACTGAATGTGCAGGGAAATAGGGCAGCTGCATTTAAGATGGTATTCACCATGCAGTGATTCACAGCAGGTCAAATGAACCATCATTCTAGTGCTGTTGTTCATTTGTATTAATTAATCTATTAATTAATTAATTGATAATTAATTAATACATTTGTATTAATTTGAGGGAGTTGAACTTGTTCAGCTTGGAGAAGTCTCTGAGGAGACCCCATTTCTACCTTCTAGTACTTGAAGGGAACTTACAAGCAGGAGTGGGACTGAATTTTTACATGGTCTGATAGTGATAGAACAAGGGGAAATGGCTTTAAACTAAAAGAGAGGAGATTCAGGTTAGAAGTTAGGAAGAAGTTTTTTACTTGGATGGTGGTGAGACACTGGAAAATGTTGCCCAGAAAGGTTATGTATGTCCTGCCTGTGAAGGCATTCACGGCCAGGTTGAATGGGATCCTGGGCAGTCTGATCTAGAGGTTGGTAACCCTGCCTTTGGCAGGGGGATTGGAACTAGGTGATCTTTAAGGTCTCTTCCAACCTAAGCCATTCTATCCAAACCACCAGTATTCAGCTCTTTTGAGGTGTTTGGTTTTTTGTTTGTTTGTTTGTTTGTTGTTTTGTTTTGTTTTGCTTTGCTTTGCTTTTTAGTGGATCCATACCACCTGTAGAGCTCAGCTACCTCTTTAAAGGCAGATATAACCCGCAGGATAGCTGGGGTGTTGAATTACAGCTGCCTATGTTGCTTCTTTTATAAGCATGCTCTTTGACATAGCTCTGACCTATCAAGTGATAAACACACACCTGATGCCAAAGACTGCTCTCAATAACTGTTTTGTCAGAGTTACTTGTTTTCCAGTCCATTATAGATAGCTTACAAGGGGAAGTATGACTTCTGTCACTGCTTTGTTTGCAAGTACATATGGAGCCACCAGGCCACTATTGAAGTCAGTGGAAAAACATATAACTTTGGTTTGCAAGAGGCAAGGAGAACAAAGTTCTCCTCATTTTGTCCCACTTCATTACTTTCTACTTTTTTCATTTTTGAGTAGAAAGCAGAAAGGTCAATGCTGGAAAGTAACTTTAAAACTGGAATAGACTTCTGTATTCTAGCTGGCAGAGGCAATTTAGAAAACAGGCTTTCTAGCTCTTTGTTTTGGAAGATTTATATTGCCCAGCAGTGAGTTGCACCCAAAACTAATGGGACTACACTGCTGTCAAACAGGGATGCTGCTCAATTCTCTCTTTGTGCAAAAGCACTTCATCTTACAAGAACAAATCTCATGATTAATCTAACTAAAATATAATGCATGTAGTTGAGTCTGATATACATGAAATGCTGTCCTTCTCTTTGAATGTTTGAAAAATGAAGTGGTAATAGCAAGATGTAATTTCTTTCTGTTACATTTACTCTGGTGCCACAGACAGTTTAGTTTGACAGGAATTCTGACAGGTTGTCTAGTTAAATTCAAGCAAATCCACACATATTTGTTGTTTAAGGGTCTTGTCCATCTGTTTTGAACATCTCCAAGTATGGAGATTTGACAGCCTCTCTGGACATCCTGTTCCAGTATTTGATTATCCACTCTTTGATTTTTTTTCTGAACACTTGAACAGAGTTTCTCATGTTATAACTCATGTTTATTGATTCTTGTCCTGTTTCTGTACACTTCCAAAAAGAATCTGTTGGTCGTGCTCAGGTGCATCAATGTTTTAATAATGCTGTACTACTCATTCATGTTCAAGTTGCTGTTTGCCAGAATCCCTAAGTTCTCTTCTGCAGAGACACACCTCATTCAACAGGCCCCAGCTTGTCCTCCTTCATAGGGGTATTCCATTGCAGATGCAGGACTTCATATCTACCCTTTTCAATTGCACCACTTTATCTATATAGGTAAATGTGAGTCAGGCTACTCCCCCTATGTATTTAGTTCATTCAGCTTATTTTCTCAGGTTTAAAGTGATAAATGCTGGTGTTCCTTCATCAGGTCCTTCAGAAAAATCATCCAGGGAATGGAATGAATGAAGGAGTCTCCTAATACACATTAATAGGCAGACATGAAAAGATATCTGCTGTCATGCTCTTTCTAGAGACTCTGAGAATTTGGCCTCCCTGAGGAAGCAGTTTTGGTGAGTTGGACACACTTTTGTAAGTTGGCATAGCTGGGGAGCAGTAACAGCTGCTAAACCTCAAGCAAAGAAGAAAAACCTTGCAGAGACCTTCTAAAATATATGGGAATTCTTGGTCAGGACAATACGTCTGGAGATCTGTCATTCTGGGGACAGTTTTAACCATTTAGGAGTATAGTTGAACAAGTTCTTAGGCCCAGAAAGGCTTGAGTTAGTAATACAAGTGAAATCAAAATGTCTTGAGTTGACAAATCTTTAAAGACTATTAAAAGAGAAGGCCTGAGAAAAAAGCCTTCAGTAGAACAGTAGAAACGAGAAGAGAAAAAAGTGCACCTGGTTTGTGACTGCATTGGAAAAGACAGGAATAAGTTAGGCTTACTTTGATTTAGAGGAGAAAAAAAAAAAAAAAAAGCAGCAAACAGTTCTTCAGGCAGTTGTGGCAGTGGGAGCTCCATGTCAGTGCGATGCAGCTGCAGTGCAGGGCAGTGCTGCGAGGGGGCAGAGCAGCTTCTCAGTTGCAGCAAACTGCAGTGTGAGGATGGTTTTTGTCATGCTATGAACGCAGTGGCAATGTAATATTCGATTTCAGTACTGAGAGCAGAGGCACCTGACAGAATGACAAGTTGAATCTCTGTCTATATTTTCCATGAACTTCACTCAATGTGAGCTTTATTTTCAGGTATATTTTAAAAATATTCTGTGAATTGCCTGAATTTCTCGTTTTCCAAAGTGTGTCACGTACGGCTGCTATCTTAAACCCTGGAATAGCTCTGTAAGGAAACAGTATTTCATACATGCTCTGCACTTTGCAGAGTACAGAATAAAATGAATAAACATACATTCTTTTGTAATCATTATGAATTACTTAAAAAGAAACATGCTATTGAATAATTCTCTATGTATCTGTGAAAGGCTGATGGGATTTTCTTTCTGTAAGCTTGTTTCCTGGAGCTAGATTCAGCTAAACCTACAGATCCCAGGGCAACAAATTCCAATCAGCCTTCTGTCCTGCAAAAGTCCTAAGTACACCAGAAATTCTCTCCAACCATTCCCAGAATGTGGAGTAAGTGTCGGTCATAGCCATGAAAGTTTATGCAGAAACGGGTAGACAAGGTATCCCAAAATGATAACTTTGTGATTAAGGAAGAGTCTGGGAAGGTGAGAGTTTGGCTCCCAATGGACTTTAAGTAGAAGTTAGTGTGTGTCACTGCTGTAGCAAGCTGGCTAATGTAAAAAAAGGGCATCTCTTGTCTTGAGGATCCTCGCAACCTATTTCTCACTACCTTATTTTAGAAGTAAAGGGCCCCAGCTGTGAGAGAACTTTCAAGACTGTGTATTCCAGATGCCAGACTCACACACTGATTTATCTCACTTGGCTAAGTCATGAATTTTATAATATTTGTATCAAAGAGGAAAGCCATATAAATACAATAAATATTGGTCTAGACAGAGCTCTGAAATGTAATCTCCATGGGAAAACTTCATGGATGTTGTACAAACGAGACACAGTTCATAAATTTAAAAATGATTGCTCAGAGAAATTGACTTCTTATTTATAATAAGGGCTAAAAGGCATTGCTCCCAGAAACTTTCTTTCCCTTAGAGGTAAAAAGCCAGAAAATCCTTTCATGGATTATTAGATGTTTTCTTCTGCCTTCATCAGGAACTTAAAAGGATATAGAGAATGTATTTAAAATGTGCAGTTAGGTCACGTTTTCAATTCATCTTTCCTTCTCTGCAAGGAGGCAAAATTCTGTATGCTCCTAAACTGTGCTGATGTCAGCACATTTATTTATTCTCTCTGCAGAATGCCACAGGTGAATGCAGGTGAAGATAACCAACGAGCTGCGTGCAAACTCTGGTTCTTACATGTCTGCAGGAAGGTTTTGAAGAACCAGCTATTCCTTATGTAAAAATGAAACGTGGGACATCATAGAACAGAATTATAGAATTACTCAGGCTGGAAAAGACCTTAAAGATCTTCAATTCCAACTGCAACCAAACCTCAGTACCTTAACTCTAACAACCCTCCACTAAATCATGTCCCTGAGCACCACATCCAAATGGTTTTTAAACACATCCAGGGATGGTGACTCAACCACCTCCATGGGGAGCCTATTCCAGTGCTTAACCACCCTTTCTGTAAAGAAGTTTTTCCTGATATCCAACCTAAACCTCCCCTAGTACAACTTGAGGCCTTGTCCAGTCACCTGTCACCAGTGAGAAGAGACCAACCCCGCTCTCATTATAAGCACCTTTCAGATATTGGAAGAGAGCAATAAGGTCTCCCTTCAGCCTCGTCTTCCCTGAATTAAACAACTCTGGTTAATTCAGTAGCTCCTCGTAGGGCATATTCTCCAAGCCCTTCACAAGTCTTGTTGCCCATCTTTGGACCTGCTCCAGCATCTCAGTGTCCTTTCTGTATTGAGGTGCTCAAAACTGAACATAGTACTTGAGGTGGAGCCTCACCAATGCCGAGAACAGAGACAGGATTACCTCCCTGTCCTTATCATCACACCATTCCTGATACAAGCCAGGACGCCATTGGCCTTCTTGGCCACCTGGGCACACTGCTGGCTCATATTCAGCTGACTGCCCATAAGTATACCAAGGTCCCTTTCCACCAGGCAGCTTTCCAGCCACTCCTCCCCAAGCCTGTAGGGTTGCCTGGGGTTGTTGTCACCAAAATGTAGGACCTGACACTCGGCTCTATTGAAACTCATACAGTTTACTCTGGCCCATAGATCCAATCTATCCAGGTCCCTCTGTAGTGCCTTTCTCCCCTCAGGTAGGTCAACACACCCTTCCAACCTGGTGCTGTCAGCAAACTTATTGAGGGTGCACTCTATCCCCTCATCAAGATCATTGATAAAGATGTTAAATGGGAGTGGCCCCAGTACCATCAGTGGAGCTGCAGACACCTGGAAGGTGAACTACTGCCAAAATAAGAAGAGCAGATGTATACAGGTAGTGTGCACAGCATTACAATTACACTACTGTAGTCAACAAATGGAAGATATGATTCAGCAAAACTGGGTCTTGTGTTAATTAGGGAAAAAAAACAAACCAGATATTTTAAATTTTTATTTGTCAGACTGAAGTAACAGCCTTTATACAGCACAATTTGCATAATTTCTCAAGATACATCCTGTATACAATCACAAAAACATGACATGGATTTATACATACAGTGAAAACAGACAGATTTACAAGCATTTTTGTACAATTCTCATACCACTTTAGTTTCAGTTTTTACAACCTTCAGAGCAAGTCTGTATTGTTTTCTCTGATGAATCTGGAAGCAAAATGAAAAATAAAAGAAATTCAAACCAAAATGGATATTAACAAATCACCATCTAGGCATGCAACATTCACTGTGGAAACATTACATTTCTCCAAGGACTAATATTTTTTTGTTATTTTGTGGGTATTTTTTGGTGTTTCTGGATTTTTTAAAACATTGGGTATGCTGTACACTTTGTCTGTAGCATGACAGCACACACGCTACTCAGCCACTGTTGAGCACCTGAGCACATCACTGAACATCAATAAGATACAGTCAAATAAGGACACATTCACATGCTTGGATGTTAGATGAAGGTAGTAATTTAAACTCGGTTTGTTTTACAAAAATGTATACTTATTTACAGGGTAACAAATTAAGAAAACGTCTTTCTCTCAAATTTTCTAATTTGAGTTATGGATATCTATATATAACTTTTGTGATCATCAGTATATTTGCTTATTTATTTTCTTTAAATAATAAAACAAAACATACAGAAAACATCAAAATGCTTCTTATGATTTAAAGAGAGAGTATCCGGACTCATCTATTCCTTCTAGTTTCCTTCTAAAGGCAACTTATATTCACATAGAACGATAGATCCTACATGCCAAGCGTACTGAAAATTCACAAGGCATGGAGGAATAGAGTTTAAATATAATGTAGATGGATACTTACACTAATTTTCCTCTCTGTTTCATTACCTTTATAAGTTACACTCAAACGAATGCAAATTTTCTCTGTTATTCACATAGGTATGTACATATCTAGATATATACTCAAATAATGGAATCTGGGACATTCAACATTGTAGCAATGAAAATAAAGTACTTAAAAATAGTGTCAGTTATGATTCAAATAATAATTTAAAAAAATACTATTAACATCTTTATGATATCTCCATGAAACTAAATCCTAATTAAATAATCTCTATTGGGCACACACTACCTTACAATATAGTAGATGTCTTCTTTTTCTTCATCATCATCCTCAAAGAAAGGATCATTATCAGCTGGTTACCAGCTACCATATCCCACAACCATGCAGACACCCAGCATCCAGAAAAATAACTCAGATATTTCCTAGGTCTTGATTTAAAGCCAGGTTAAGTCAAGAGAACAGTTGTTTCTGACTTCAACTGGTTTGGATTGGGTTTTTGTTTCTTCCACAATAGATCCATGCAATGTAAAAATGTGGGTAATAAAGAAGCAGCACTCATTGCCCCTGGATACTATCCCTTTAAAGTGTAATGATAAAAAGAACTAGCTCAACATTCATCATAGAAACTCTCATGTCTATTTTTAATCTGGAAAAAAACCCATATGTAGTTAATTGCTGCTCATTGTATGCATAATAATAATGACCATGTTAGAAATCCCTGTCATTTGTAAACACACACACTGTGCTTTTGCTCATTTTTCAGCTTGTTTCCACTACACAAGGCTTTGAACAAAGAAGCAGCTTCAATCTCCGTCGACTCAGCAAATTTGTGAATAAAAAAGTTTAAATGCCTGTGCTATTGCCTACCTGAACTATGCATCTTTAAAGCAATTGTCAGAATGTGCAAACTCATTAATAACCAATCACTCATATATGATAAAAGCAGATGTCACATCTAAGCATTTTTTTGGCCAGATAACAGAAACAAAAAATAATGAGAAAAAAGTGAAAAAAATATACCAAGATATATACAAAAAGTAAAAAAATACTAATAGTCCTTGTTTGATTATTTTTTAAAAAACATTGTCACAAGAGAGTTTTTCCTGACTTCATTCATAAAACAAGGGAAAAAAAAAAGGAAAAAAAACGCATTCAAATATGAATCTGTGTTGCATAGAGTGATTCCAGTACAACCTAGAAATTTGGTCAAAAAAAGGAACTTGGCACACTTTGGACACATCTTCTGAACTCTGAATGATGCTGCCTAGAAAAAGAGAGAGTGTGGGCCCAGGTCTGTCCCTGTTCTGTCCTGTGCAACACCTAAGGAGCACCATCCTTGCTGCAGCTGGCCAAGGCTGGCCTCACTCCTGACAAACTCTGCTCTTTGCTTTTCATGATGGGAATCCAAAACTGCAATTTCAACATCCAGAAACATGTTGTGTGTTGTTCAGAGAATCAAAGATGCTTGAATTAAACCAGTTGCTGACAGCTGATTAGCAGGCAAAGATAGCTGTTCCATACAGCCACAGCTATACCAATCAACACGACTATTTTATAAAAATATTGGCCACATTTGTATACATTATGAGAGCAAAGCACACCTGTCCTCTTTCTCAGTTAAGAGAGATGACTACAGGATTCCCAGGAAGACAGCCAGATAGTTCTCATTCCTCCATAACAACTACCACCATGACTTGCTGTCTTTATAATAAATCTTTGCAAGAACAAAATTACCAGCAGTTTGCACAAAATTGCACACCTCATGGCTTGTACTTTGCACAGTTATTGAAACTGGACTTTTTTTTTTTTTTTTTTTTTAAGAAACAACAACCACAGCATAGCCGTCAGGAATGCAAGATAACCCACCAAAAGATAAACACACATGTCAAATATATCCACATACATTTTTTTTTGTTTGTTTGAAAAGGGTCGTTTTCTTTGAAATATTTATCCTCTTATAAAAGCATACATAACATCAAAACATACAGGATGTTTACAGTAACTCTAGAGGACTTTTAAAATGTAAGAGAGGTGGGGTACACACATACTGGTGAAAGCATAAAATTCAGCATTAAAGCACACCCCCTACTTCCACTATCAGTGGCATTGTGTTTAACAAGTAGGATTTAGATAAGAATCCTCTGCTTGCAAGTCAAGCAGGCTACCATCAGGTTATCAACAGCTTAATGGGAGTTTTTCTTGTGCATATATCTTTAATATTTTCTGTGTGTTTCTTGTCATATTTCTTTTCCACGCTGTTATTTTAAGTTGGTAAAGATAAATCAAAAACTCTATGTGGGAAATGTCACTGGATTAATTGGTGTGTGGTTTTATAATGGTCAGTCCAAGTTCAGAATGAGATAAGTTTTATTTTTTCTTTTATTTTTTCTTTTTTTAAGTATGTGTTATTGTCAAAAATAATATTTTCATCTGGTCTTGTACAACCCGTGGAAGTGTACTACATAAAAATATCTTCAGAAAACAGATGAAGATGCACGTTAAATGATTTGTGAAAAGTCCTTATTGGTCAAGAAAATCAAAGTCTGAAGTGCACAAATAAGATCATTTTCTTTTTCAGTATGTAAAGGTCATGAGGTAATATTTTAAGGGAAACTACTTTCTAATGAAGCTGTGAAATATTAGCTGACTTCTGAGAAACAGGGGAGTTAGTACCACATTGACTTGTTTTTAAAGGAACTGCTTTCCCTTAAAAGCTCTTCTTTTTCTTCAAAAAACTTTAAGAGGAAAAATGCAATACCCAGCCTAAACCATCTCATGCAGTAGTTGCTGCCTAAAGCTAACTGCTCAGTTGCAGTCCCTAATTGATGACAGTCTTAAGTGCTGTGAGTTGCCTTCCTATTTATTTCTTTCATGACTCAGTACTCAGACATTCAACTGATAGCAAGAAGATATTCTCAACTTTAATGCAAAAGTTCTCAGGCAGTTGTTGTCCTGGTATCTCTTCTTTTTAACTTTCAGGTGGTGTTGACAACAAGCCCTACACTAAGCAGGGTATTAGTAGCACAATGGGTCTACTGCTCCGAAATGCCCACTGGATAGTCTACAGTTTGTCATCTCTGTACAGTTTTGGAATAAGACTGATTGTTGAAAAATAGAAGGACTAGCTGAAATAGTTGTGTTAGTCCCAGTGCTTATATCTCCTCTATTCCAAATTTTGTTGAAGGTGTTAAAAAGAAGGGCGAAGTACAGTGTCACTGAAATCGAAACAGCATTCTTTCTTCCCAATGTAGTGCATTTTACATACTGTCTTTTCATTTCAAAACCACATACTAAACTACAAATCATTAGTATATTTTTATCCATTACATTCTAGGACAGTGGTTTATATCCACTGTTAACACACAGAAGCAAAAGAAACAGTTAGGATTCTACACACCGTAGTTTTTAAAGGGAAAAGAAAGAAGGAAAAAAAGTAATGTAAAATAACATTACCACTCTTGCAAATGCCTTGCAGTTTGTGTCAAGTGGCATAATATCACTACAGCAAATTATCAGAGATCCTAAGGTACAGAGGAACAAGTTTGCACTTCTAATAAGTGAGATTTGGAAAGTCAGTCACCCTAGGTGCTTTTGCATAAAATGATCGCCTTCTGATCACACAGGAAACCAGACTGCACTTTACATTACACTGCCTCCAGCTGCAGCCAAACTATGTGTTAACACCTGCCCTCTAGGCTTCATTATTTCCTTCACAGTTACTCTCTTCACAAAGAGTCCATCAACACGGAGCCCTCATAGCAGTCTTCATTTCAAACAGCCTCACTTTAACTTCTGGGCCCAGGTTGTTGTTTTTGTTTTTTTTTTTTTTACTTTGCTGTCTTTTGCAGCAAAACAAGTGTACTAGCCCTCATTTAAGTGTGCTATGTAGCCCAGAGACTGCTCTTTTCTACTTTGTATTCAGAAAGACTAGCTAAACACAATGATTTCAAACGATAGTCTTGGAGTGATGTTGTTTATAGCAGACTCTTTTGTGCCCTAAGCAGACAGCTCTGCTCAGTGTGTTTGTGTAGAGCTGACCAACAGTTTGTGCCAGTTCACAGTTCTTTTCCTTAGATCCACTTTGTCAAGCCAGATATAAGCTTCCCCAATCAGTGTTTTTTTCATAAACTTCCCTCCATTGGAGACAAGCAGAATCTGGGAAAATAATAATAAAACATAGTTATCAATGTCTATAATAAAATGCTCTATTTGCTGGCAAACACAAAAGATTCACAGATTTTGAGCTCTCTTTTCTTATTTCACAGGAAAGAAACACTGACGATAACCCTTTGTGTAG
Source organism: Gallus gallus (assembly GCF_016699485.2). Taxonomy (NCBI): domain Eukaryota; kingdom Metazoa; phylum Chordata; class Aves; order Galliformes; family Phasianidae; genus Gallus; species Gallus gallus. Next base: position 10,264,564 of record NC_052532.1, on the reverse strand, counting down.
GACCATCTTCCCAGTAGAAAAAGCCCAGTGAAAATTGATCTTTTACCTTTTTCTATTTTATTATCACAGTAGGTAGGATCTAGAAGATGACAGTCTTGAACTTTAGTGAGTAAATTGTTCACCTGCTGTTTTCCAAAGAAAAACACAAGGTCAAGTTTTAACTTAAAGGTTAAAGCTTTAAGCAGCCAGTGTACCAGTTCTTCAAGTTCATGGATGCCGGACAGCGTCTGATATATTAAAACACAAACAAACTCAAAACAGACTAGTGTGTGAGAAATTCCAGAGTTCTGGCTTCTGATCTCAGCAAGAGGCAGTCCAACTTAAAATGTTGACTGGGTCAGCCATCCCATCCCTGCTATGCCTCTGCTGAGAGCCAAAGTATTGATTGCATGATGCCTCAGTCATGCAGAGTGGGAAGGGAATGGATTAGACCAAGGAACTCATGTGAACTCTGAAGGCTGGGTGTTCAAGACTCTCCCTTAGTTATCTTACAAGCATCATGTTTTCTAGCTAAGCAGTTTAATGTCATGCAAGGAACAACTTCCTTCTCTACAGGACCTGATTCATTCTTTGGATTTATAGATCCATTCTAGATGTTTCTGGGGGGAATATATTTGATAACAGACATACTTCAAGGGAGGGGTGAATTATAACTACACAACTGGATAAATTCTAGAATTTAATTTTTGAGTAACCAAATAAACAAGTTCAATACTAATTTATTTTTATCAACTTTCTATGTTTTTCAGAAAGAAATAGAATTTATGAAAAAATGCATTTCCATGATTTGCAGAAGGTTAGCAATCGGAGTCACTTAGAAGACCTCGGGAAACGAGTAAAAGATAACAGCAGGAGGCTGTCACCCTCTATGTGAAGCAGTAGGAGAGAAATTGGAGCATTTTTTTTTCTTGGTTTCACAGGTATAGACAGCAGAAGAATGTCAGGACTCAAGAAAAGTTGTACCTCACTGAGGTCTTGAAGGAGACTACAATAACAGATACCTAACAGAACTGTAGAAGAACTGGAATTTTCAGTAATCAAAGATGTTAACATTTCTGCACTTTTCTCCATTCTGGTACTTATTTTGACAAAGTAAAAAATGCAAATTTTACCGTACAAAAGATATTTTAAACAGAGGGGGAAAGAAATCTGCAATCATTTTTCTGGATGAATTTCCCTTTTTTCTGGCAGAATTTCATACCACATAAGATACCTACCTGGACAGGTTGGACACCTCCATGTATGTCAGTCAACGAATTTGAAGAGGGAGGACCAAATGAGTTGGCCACAAGCATGGAATTATTAGGGAATCTCAACTCACTAATCAGAAAGTCTGTCTGTCCCTGGGGAACTAGGAAGCCTGGTGGTTTTCTAGGTCACTTTATTCTGAAGAGATGGACAGCCCAAAGACTGTCAAGCCAAGCCAGAACCTCTGTTGAAAACATTCTTCTTTTTGGATTACATTCATATAGAACATTCTGAATTTCTAATTGCAGACAGCTAGTCAGCCAGGAGCCAGCTAAGGAACAAGGCAAAAGAGCCAGCAGCCCAGTTCTTTCCAGAAGGGTCCCAGGTGGGTTGCCAAGGAACAGGAAAATTGGGAAAGTGAGCTGCTAGGGGTTGAGATAAATTCCTGTCTGAAACTTGTCAAAATATTTTCTACAGACTGTTTTGATTCAGCCACATCAACATTTTTTGGTGCAGAAAAAATTTCTAACAAAGATTTTCTGTATCTTCTGTCCTTGATCCTTCTCTCCAATCCTACCAGCTGGATCCCTAGTAACTGTCTTCTCTAGTTCTCAATTTCTATTAAATTCCAGCCTTGTTATCCCGAATCAAATAGCCTCAGTTCCTATTTCTTTCTTTCTTTTTTCTTTTTCTTTCCCTTACTCAGTATGCAAGATCAGCCAGATCTAGATTTTTTTTTTCCTTTCCATTATTTTTTTTACTCAATAGTCCATGGTTACATTTTCATGGTTAATATTTACAGGTTTCGCTTATTACCCTATTGTTTTTTTGAAGTGCAAATCCATGTCCTAATTTTTAACTTTAGTTGATTCCTAATAATGTGCTTTCTATGACTGGCATGTTTGATTCCTTCTTACTCCCTCTCTCTGGTCTACTTTTCCTTTGCTATCTCCCACCTCCATTTTTATTCTATACATTCTGCTTTGGTTTCCTTTCTTTCTTCTCAAATCTCTTCTGACAGCGCCCATCTCTTTGCTCCTAAATGCTCATCAGTCTTAAATTCAGCATTCAAATCAGCCACCTTCATACTTTTGAGTAGGAACAGATTGACTGACAGGCACGACAAGCATATTAAAACATATGTACTGAGTCAGATCAAAGATCTCTCTAAGCAAGTGTTTTGCTTCCAGAAGTGCAGTGCGTGATGCATAGGATAATAACAATCATGCAGTGGTACATTCCTAAGATACCTACTGTGTTCTATAGAGCATGAGTTCAAGAAGAGTTTAGATAATGCTCTCAGAAATATGGTTTGATTTTTGGATAGTCCTGTGCAAAGCCAGAAGTTACACTGGCTGATCGTTCCAATTCTGTGATCATTTTTTGATCACAAGTGGTATATTTGTGTTTAATAACTTATGAGGTATTTTTAAAATGAATTAATTAAATGATTTTATCCAGGTAAATTTTCCATGAAATCATTTAGCATACAAAATAGCTTATTGTAATATATTTTATAGTTCAGGCTCCAAGTTGCACAAAGCAGTAACAACTTTTGTTTGTTTTAAACTTGCTACTTGCTAGTTTTACTTGTGATCCTACAGTTGTGTGCTCAAAGATGCAGGGAAAAAGAATTTCCATGCCAGATACAAAAAAGAGACTGCTAAAAAAGAGACAGCTTTTTTTTTTTTTTTTTTTTTTTTCTGTTAGATGTAGTGTGCAGCACCAGACACATCACAGTGTTTCTGATTTCGCGTTGCTATGTCTCAGGCTGGCTGTTCCCATGGCTACCTCCCTTATTCCTTAACAACTTGATAGTTCATTTTCCCACACAACTCTGTGGGTTCTTCTTTCCTGGCCTCACTTCTTCAAACTGCCATTAGATGTAAAGTTTTTACAAGAATTTAACACTTAAACTTTGACAAGACTTTTTTGACCACATCAAATTTTCCCATGTAATATAATCTTTAATAGATTTACTCTATCTGTTTAATCAATCAGGATGTTAGGATGTCTTAACACAGGGAAAGCTGTATCTGTTTTGTTGGGTTCATTTCTAAGAAACTTTCATTTTGGCTTTAGTTTTAATATTATAGCCAATAAATCTAATGTAGGTGTGTAGATTACCAATCTAATCTTATTCATCCAAACCTAGTCAACATGTTGTGTTAGTCATCCAGTTTCAAAGGTATCCTCAGCAGAAACCGAACAATTCCTTCAATTTGCTTTTAAGATTAGCGTGCAGTTACCCCTGGAATTGTTCATCATCCCCCCTGACTAGATGAACACAAATAACTCGTTTAATTATCTACTCATGTGAAAGCAACAGGAAACAGATAAAGTGAATTCTACATTTCCAAAGATGCATATCTGACCAAATATATCTTATCTATCTAAATCAGTGAGAAGAGGCACTATTCCTGAATTACCACAAAAACACACACACACATACAAAATAAATAAATAAATAAATAAATAAATCATTTGATGTGTCACAGACCAAAAATGTCTCCTTTACAAACATACACAGAGAATAGTATCTAAGTTAGCATATTTAAGTTGGATGACACAATAAACTTTCCAAAGATATTGAGAAGTATTTTTTTGAAAATGTGCAATTTCTCAAGAGGATTTTAAGAACAGGCTAAGCCTTCAAATTTCAGAGTTGGTTTATAAATACTCTTCCTCACTGTGAGGTGATGGATTAGGTAATCTTGGTGAGTGTCCTCCATCCCACTATTTGCATTATTTATTTTTGTAAATTACTTTGTAATTTTCTCTTTTTGGTAAACAACCAGACTAGAAGATTTATCTCAAGTGCCCATAGATCAGCATGAAAAACATATAAACTCAGGTTTCAGTAAGATGCAGGTTACCTGAAGAGAATGTCCAGCAGGACTCAAGCTAAATCTAAACGTTTCGTTGAATGAAGGCTCTCGGTCATGCCTGCATACCCTGGTTTTCTTCTTAATTACCCTCTTCTGGGTAGAGACGTTGACAACATATAGTTTCACATACAGGTCTGGAGAAGAACAATTCAATAAGCTAAATACAGAAATTTTCAAATAATCACTGTTACTAATAACGTCAATACAGAAAAATGTTGAGAAGAAACAGAGCAAAGTACTCTACAGAGCCGTGTTCTTTCTGTTCTCATTCACATTGTGTAAAAAATGGAGCCACTCCTCTAAATTCAAGGAAATTAGTTTGTGTTGGCAACATTGTCATTGAAAGAAAAAATATTATTAGTAACATGAGTATCTCATTTTTAATAAGCTTTTATAGAAAAATACAGCTTTACACTATATCTTTTATAACCTAAGGAGTAATAATTTTTATTAAAGCTAAAAACGATTAATTTTTACCAATCAAAAATGCTTTGAAAAGGGGATTAACTTCTGAGAGTTAATTTGTTTCTACAAACTGTTTTCATTTTCATTAAAATTAATAGGAGCAAAGAACACTTCAAAAGTTATCCTATAGAGTATGTCAATCTGATTAGGAAGCAATTTCCTTTTCTATTTTAATGGTGTTGTTAAAAGACTTCAGATACATCTTATGTAATATTTTCAAAATACCATGAAGCTGTTTTCTGTGAAATACCTGGTAGATGATCTGGAGATTTAAATTTGTAAGTGATATTTCTGCACTGAAGGATTTCTACTATCAGCTGTTCTCCATCTGTCTTCATTTCCTTTTTTAATGCAATCTTGATTTCACCCATAACTTGTGTTTTACCTGGAAAAACAGGAAAACAAAAAACAAAAACAAAAACAAAAAACTCAAATAAATGGAAAACGATTGCATTTTAACACTTTCTCCCACAACATCCTTTAATGAAGCTTAAGTGTGGAATAAATGAGTGGATAGTGAGGTGGACTGAGAACTGGCTGAGCTCAGATGATTGTGATCAGTGGCAGAGTCTGGTTCCCCAGGAGTCAGTACTGGGCTTGATCTTGTTCAGTGTCTTCATCAATGACCTGGATGAAGAGATAGAGTCCACCCTCAGCAAGTTTGCTGATGATACAAAAGAGACGAGTGGCTGACTCATCAGAAAGCTGTGCTGCCAATCAGTAAGAGCTGGACAGACTGATGATTTGGGCAGAAAGGAACCTTATGAACTTACAAGAACAATTGTAGGGTCCTGCACCTGAGAAGGAATGAACGCATACATCAGTATAGGTTAGGGGATAACCTATTGGAAAGGAACTTTGAGAAGAACTTAGGGGTCCTGGCAGACATGAGCTAGAAGTATGCCCTGGTGGCCAAGAAGGCCAGTGGTATCCTGGGGTGCATTAAGAAGAGCATGGCCAGCAGGTGGAGGGAGGTGATCTTCCTTTTCTACTTTGCCCTCATGAGGCCACATCTGGGGTGCTGTGTATGGTTCTGAGCACCCCAGTCCAAAAAAGACAGGGCAACAAAGATGATGAGGAGCCTGGAACATCTCCTATATGAAGAAAGGCTGAGAAATCTGGGACTGTTAAGCGAAGCGAAGCGAAGCGAAGCGAAGCGAAGCGAAGCGAAGCGAAGCGAAGCGAAGCGAAGCGAAGCGAAGCGAAGCGAAGCGAAGCGAAGAGAAGAGAAGAGAAGAGAAGAGAAGAGAAGAGAAGAGAAGAGAAGAGAAGAGAAGAGAAGAGAAGAGAAGAGAAGAGAAGAGAAGAGAAGAGAAGAGAAGAGAAGAGAAGAGAAGAGAAGAGAAGAGAAGAACCGCCTGGTCACTTTCCTGCGCAATCTACTGTCAGGAACCTTCTTTAGCAGAGAGGTTGGACTTGATGACGCTCATAGGTCTCTTCCAACCCCTACAGAGTTATGATTCTGTGATTTTTTTTCTTTTTTTCTTTTATTGTTTTAATGTGGGTGCTTCTGATTGTTTTGTTTGTTTGTTTTTGGGTGGTGGTGTTCATTTGTTTCATTTTTGAGAAGAGATGATGTCATTTAGAGGCATCCAGGCATATTAAGGACAATGTATTTCTAGGGTGAACAACAGAAAGATACATGCACTTTCACTGTATAAATAGATTATATGCTTCAGAATATACTTGCTTCAGAGGTGATACGGTAACGAGCAAAATTTCACTGAAAATCTTTACAAGGAGTACAGTGGTCACTATATATCATCTTTTCAGAAGCTTTTACATCAAGACATCAAATGTATTTTAAAAAACAAACAAGCAAACCAAAACAAAATCCCACCAATATTTAATAGGGCACAGAAGAGTAAGATTCTGAAAGGCAATGAATTAGGACATTGGTAAAACATTTCACCTCCTTGTATGAAACAGTATTATTTACATAATTTAAAAGAACGTACTCACTGAAACCTTTAAAATAAAGGTGACTTCCTTTCTCATAGGGTCAGAAATGCAAGCCCATTATATCTACAGTATATGGATTTTTGTCTAAATCAGCCCAGAGATGGAGAGAAGGCACAGAATGTAATGTAGTCAGAGCTATTTCACCTTTCTCCTCCTGTCCTCCCACAAAACTGCGTTGAGACCAGATAGAGCCCAGTCTGACTACATCTTCTAATTGAATACCGTTGTGTAAGTAGAGCTCATGTCCCTCAGCTGAATGCCAGCTATCATATCATCAAGCCATAAAACTACCAGAAAGTTCTACAAGCTGGTGCCAAGATGTTGCAAGGAGAAAAGCAATTCTGCAGAAATTAGACAGTTATGACACAAATGGAGAACCTTCTCTCTTAAAGACTAGAAAGCTACCACATAGATTTCTAATGATTACCTACATGTATTGCAAATGTATTACCAAAGTTGAAAAATCTCCCACTAAATAAGCCAGCTGTTGTTTCACGAATGTCCAGAAGAAACCGTGCATTCTGTTGTTTTTCCTATTTAATTTTTCGGGGGTTTATGAAGAAATAATATAATTAAAAATAATCACTGCTACAACCTGGCCCTTTAAACCTCTGCACAAAGTGAAACTGGAATCTGATTTAGACATATTTCAGATGAAACAGGTACAAACTGGGATTATCAAAGTGGCAAAGAACCATATAGTAAAGCATTAAGAAATTACATTCTAATCTAGTCAAGCAATCAAGGACTGGAAAAAAAGATGCAGCAACTTTCTACAGATGTATGATGGAGTAAATGTTGAAAGAGGCTGCCAATTTCAAACTGATTTTTTGCCATATTTACATTTTACATATATGTCTAAAATGCAACCTTACTGAGGTACATGATGAAGACCACAGGTGTGGACATTAGCACTGTTTTCAATTGAGGAACAAAGTAGCAAATCAAGTCTTAAAAGATATACCTATGACTAAACACTGCTTTGATTATTTTGCATGGCAGCATACATCTTCTAAGGGGACCAGACTTCTTAAATTTCATTAACAATTAAAAGATGATGGTTAATTAACTAAATTGCTGGGAGGCATTTTGAGAAGTTAAGGAATTTAAGTTTGCTATGATGATGGAAAAAAAATAGCTTTTACTTTTACAGAACTATCACGTTCTACGCTGTCAATGGTAAGTTTGTTGTTATTAGTCTTAAATGACTGCTGCTGTAAATCAAAGGATATGTCATCTGCACTGCTGCTATCACTATTGAAGTTACCATGAAATCGTAAATTAAATTTCAGTTTCCATAGATTGATTACTATGGATTATGCTCAATAGCATTTTGATCAGATGCCTGCTGCCAATAAAAATTACCCAAGACAGCAATAAAGATCTGTCTTTGGTCCATGCTATCAATGCTCCTTCACAAATGCACATTCACAGCAATACACTTAAATGAGCAGGTAAATGTCACAGGACAGTAGCATGAATTTTATCTGATTTAATTATCTGAAAGAAGCAACTGCCAACACAGTTCAGAGATGTGCAGGTTGGCTCCAGAATCATGGTCAGTCTGAGAAAGAGCAAACCAGTCCATATTATAAGAAATCTCAGGAGAAAACTAAAATAATTCAGTTCGGAAATCAAGGAATGCAGATCAGGGAATAGGCACATAGGGACATTATGTGATAGTGCAAATATAAATTATGAGACTATATGACGCACCGCCATGCATGTTCTCCGGGAGAATGTTTGCTAATAAGAAACCTCCACAGATTTTTGTAGCAATTGTCTTAAAAGCAAAAACAACTTGACGTGTGCTCCTTCTGAACCTGTGACATTAATAATTCTGAAAGTGTACAAAATAAGCCTAAAAATTTCCATAAACTTTCACTCTAAGATGAAGAGATGAGTAATGATTAGAGTATTGTCATCGTAAGTATATGATCAGAAATGAAGTCACATTTTTTGCTACTAATTTCATTTCCTTAGGTCTTCATCTGTTTTGATACCTTGAGAGATTAAATTAGTGAACTTCTGTGCAGTTTTCATTGTTAGAATACAGGCATTTCTTTGCCACATTTTACCTTGTAGGCATCTAGTAACTGGGTCGAGGTGCAAATATAGTTATTTCTAACATTGTGTCATTACACATCATTTCTTCCATAACTGAGCAACTGAAATCACAGAATCATAGAGTCATAGAGTCGTAGAATCATAGAATCATAGAATTACCAAGGTTGGAAAAGATCTACAAGATCATCCAGTCCAACTGTCCGCGTATCACCAATGGTTCTCACTGAACCATGTCCCTCAACACCATGTCTAAACATTCCTTGAATACCTCCAGGGTCAGTGACTACACAGTCCATTCCAGCACCTGATTACTCTTTCAGAAAAGTAGTATTTCCTAATGTCCAACCTGAATTTCCCCTGGTGCAACTTGAGGCCATTCCCTCCTGTCCTATCACAAGCCACAGAACAACCCCCAACACACTACAACCTCCCTTCAGAGAGATATAGGGAGAAATAAGGGCTGCCCTGACCTCCTCTGGTTTTGTTTAAATTAATAATATTTTGAGTTTGGCTATATTGGGGTATGATTGTAATATTTAGAAGATTGGAATACTAAGTAGCATGGCATAAACTCTAAACAATCCAAAATGAGATCTTGCGAAGTTTATTTGGGAATATATATATATAAATATATATATATAAATATATATAAATATAAAATATATACATATATAAATATATATTTATATACATATAAATATATATCAATATATAAATGCTTTTGGGATCTAGTCAATATAGGAGACCATTAGAAAGAACCTAAACCTATGCTGAGTTCTGTCTCCATACTGCTGTCCCTTAGTGATTTTCTGTGATTTTTATCTCTGTGCCTGACCTAATAGATGGAGACAATAACAACTACATCTCTAACTTAGAGATGCTTGGATTTATTAACTGGGATGGAAATACTGTAAAGTGAGAGTCTTTGCTATTGGAAGCATGAACAGGACTTCAGTGCATGCTCCCTAATCCCATGATAGAACATCAAGAACTAGAAAGGCTGAGAGGGACCTTAGCCACTATTATGTTTCCCTCCAGTCATAATCTCATAAGCTCATACAGACATAATATTCTGTCTACCAAAGAGTGCTGTTTTAGCAAGAATTGTTACTTCTGGATTCTTTTAGTACTACTTTGAGAGCCAGAAATCTGTTTTCCAGCAGACAGCAGTGCTTCAGCAAAACAAGATAATGTTATCATCTTCCAATAAATCAGAATTACTGTGAATACTCAACATATACTGTTTACAATTAGTACTGGAGTAAAACGACTCCAGCTGCAGGTAAAGCAGAAAGGTATTCACTGTCATTTTGAAAATAAATATGCCAAGAATCCAAAATGCCAACCAAATTCTTCCAGTATTTGTTTAGGCAAACCTTGCTATCTTTGTGGGGGTGTTGTTTGTTTGTTTGTTTGTTAGCTAGTTAGTTTGCTGGTTTTTGCTGTGGCAACAGTTCTTTTTCATAATGTCTTTCATCCTCTTGCTGAGACAACATCCACTGTTGGAACTATTGTAAAATAATGATAGATGAGCTTCATAAACAATACCTACTAGTATTTCCAGGCTCTGACCTTTCTGTCCTTCTGAGGTTTTTCCATTATCTCCTATTTTTTATCTTTTATCTTTCTCCCACACATTTCTTTCTCCCTTGAAAACTGTCACAATTTTTCTTCTGTAGGCTGGTTTCACCTTTGTGTTCTCTACTGTAAGAAAAATCAGACATCTAATATTGTCTTAAATACTACTTCCTCCTGCCTTCCAATACTTTAAATAGATATCTTTGGATTTAATGGTATAGGACTGGCTTAACAAATACACTCTCCAACTCCCAAGAAGAGAATAGATACATGCAGCTTATTAAGTTTGTTGTTTCTCCTTCAATGAGATACTCAATTTGCCCTGCATGGTGCTCTCAACAGGTCCCAGGACAATCTAAAGTGCATACTGAAGCCACCTCTTTTTTTCCCTGCTCAAAACAGGGATTGCAGCAGCTCATGATGCCTGGTATATGTTCAGCCTTCTCTCATTTGCCTACATGAAAGGGCTCAGGTGCTCTTACAAATTATCCCCTCCCTCACCTGATATGGGCAGGGATACTGTGCCAGCCAGTCACACTCTTCTGGGATGGGGACATAACAGCAGTCAGGCAAATTGGTTATCTGTTGTAACAACGGATACTCCACATTGGGAGCAGACATGAACTGAGAGAGTTGCTCTCCATTTCCTTTCCTTTTCTTACCCTGAAGACTTGAGCTGCTGTGAACAGCCTGCATATTATGAAATGAGCAAAAAAATATTAATATTTTCCTGTCTCCTCTGATGTGACGTGCATGCAGTTGTGTAATGAGGGAGATAAGAAGAATTAAGAAACTTCACTCACAGCAAGCACAATTTACAATTCTGTGGGCAATGTGAATGTCTGGCTTTAAGGCTCAGACATATGAACAAGCTGACAGATTTATGTTATGATTCCTAGGACTAGCAGGCACTTACACTGCCCACAAAAATTTGAATATGCTAGTGTAGAAATTTAGCTTGTATTCCTAAAATTCTTAGTAGGATTAAACAGACTCTTTGGCAGAAAATATTGTTAATAATTTTTTTTTCAGGTAAAACACTTGTGCAAAATACATTTTTGAAACAGACAAAGACTTTAACTGTTGATTTTTTTTTTTTTCTGTCTGATGAGGTGTGAAATCTTTCCCAGAAAAAAACAATCTCTGTTCCATTTATTGATCAACGTGTGTGCTTCTGTTTTATAGACGTGAAGAGACAGAAATAATACTGACTCTGGACTGATGCCATGTTTAGAAACTCTTGAAGTAAAGTAATTTTAAAAATGATGGGAAGATAACACTGATACTTTACAAGTGCTTAAATTAGAAAAAAAAAAAAAAAAGATGTATAAGTCCAATTTGATCTGGATTTATTTCTGTTGCTTGGCATCCTAAAAGGCTTTTGCAAAAGTAGGATAAGTATGTAAAAAGTCAATGAGGCAATAAAATTAAAGGAGGTAGACTATGAGAGAAAGCTTCTCTAGTGTCAGAAGGTCAGTGAATGGAATCAGAGTGCAAGAGAACAGAGATTTCCCAAGAAAAGTTTTTTCAATATTTTAATGAGAAAAGTATGTGGTGCCATGGAGGCATTTGGAAGAAATGGAAGGTAAGATTTAACTTTAAATATCACATCCAACAAATTTAGATAATCAGAGGTGACTACAGAGATTTTTTTTCAATTATGAAGATGAATACTGAATACCTGAATTTGAACGAACAGCAGTAGGAAGAGGATTAAAATGGGAAGAGGGAAATCAAGTGTGTTGTAGAACTAATTCCACTAGTACATTTTACTAGATACTTCTGCTTATTTATTCTTTTGCAAAAGAGAAGCCTTATATTCTGAGCTGAATATTCTAATATTCTCCCTGCAGTTCATTTAAATACCAGAATTCCAGCAAACTCATCCATGGTTTAGAATAATATACGAATGACAGCATTAATCAGAAGGAATTCTAGATGTCTAACTCAAACTCTTCTTAAACATATCTTAGCATGGATAAATGCCTTTTGGAAGGTGCCTTCCTTTTCTTTTATGGCAAGTGTGAGGTGAGGAGATAGATTTGATTCAAAAACCTGATTTTTAGTCATTGAAATTGAACTAAAACAATCCAAATACACATCTATCATTTACCATAAGATCAATGAGATAAAGCCAAAATGATTGTCAAAATTAATTAATTTTAATTGAACTTCAACAATATGTACAGGCTGGGTGTGAAAGGGAGAACTATGTAGCCTCATCTCTCAAGAAGAACTCCCTTTAGACACCTTTGCTCCCTTTCATCATCACCATAAATCATTGCCTGAGCCTAAATATATATTCACAGCCTTCTTTTCACAATTTTAGCATCTTACATAAGGAGAAATATCATATACTGCAGAATCAATTCCATAAAAGATGGCTTGCCATGTCATGTCAGAAATGTTGGTGACTTGCCCTAGCTTTCCAATGGGAAAAAAATTCATACAGCAGAAAGAAGTGTTTAATGCCATGCATACAGAACAACCTGAACCTGAATTAATATAATGTACTTTCAGCCTATTCTATTAAAGCATTACTGTGGAGAAAAATATACTAATGAGAAAATAAATTTGCAAACTGTCATTAAAAATGTTTATTTGACTCAGTTCAGTAAAGTATTTTGCACAATACTACAAAACGGGCAGTTAAAGTGAGTGGAAGCTCTTTGTCCATGTCAGTAGTGGTTTTTACGTACATAAAAATAGGGAAGATTTTACTAGAGTTTGCTCGGATTCTCATTTAAATGACAACATGATTTAAACTATTTTTCCCCTCCTTTGACAAATACATTTTTTTAAATCATTTTTAGTCTTGAGATACAAGCTCTTAAGAGTTTGGCAATACTGCCTGAAATGACAAAATCTCTTCTGAAATGAACTTCACTTTCTGTGCCTAAGCTTACACTTTCTCTGAATATACATGCGAAGATGTGAATATCACAACAGATTTATTTATTCTTTTTGCCTCCTTGACTTCATGAAATTAAATGTTCTAGCATGAACAAATAGAAAACTCAGCAAATAGGTTAAAGTTTATTTGGCTTATACTACAATATGATAGAAGTATAATGGAAATCATCCAAGCAATTCAAGATAAGCTAAATGTGTGAGGTTACACATGGACTCCCATGGATGTTAGCAAGGGACAGTAGAGTGTGTGGTCAAAAATTACATTAAGGAGAATCAGATAATACTAAATATAAATCAGAATATCAGGTTGCACAAAAATCCAAAGAAAAAAACTTAGACTGCCAAGCAGTTGTTGTATGCTTATTACATTTGTGAATCCAGGGAGAAAATAACCCTTTGAACAAAATATTTTATAGATAGATTGCAAACAAACAACCACCAACCCTAAATTCAGATACAAAGAGTGACTGAAAAATATGGTAAGAATAACATATTTCCTAAGATCAACAGCTGAAAATGGAATCATACTAAATCATACTAAATTACTTGAAGACTGTATTTCTGTAAAGCAATGATTCCGTTGGGAAACATCACCTGCTGACCACCTGGGGAGCAGTGTGAGATGAAGATAAAGTTTATTTCTACAATTTCTGATACATTTCTAGGTCAGGCAGAAGAAAAAAACAATTATAGTGCATTTAAATGCAAACAGATGTTGTTCTACAGAACCACATAGGGACTTCCCCATATCCCTTGTCAGATCGCTAGTTCGGAGGTGATCTTTCAATTCCTTTTAGTATCTTAGAGGTATTGTCTGAGGAAAATAGTAAAAATAATAATAATAATATTAAAAAATCTTGGAGGTAAGCGGATAAAATCGGATGCAAATTTTCAAAGAATTTAGATCATAAGAAATATACCCAGAAAAAAAAAAAAAAGATTATTTTTTCTAGGAACAATAAATTAGATTTTAAAACTGAGAATCAATATGGAAAAAATACAGTTTTTGACTTAGAAGTTAATATAACAGAATATTTTTATGTTTTTCCTCTCATAAAGCCCGCATTAAGGGGAATTTTACCCAGTGAATAGGTATTGGTGTATGAACCACATATGACGTTTTCCTTCCAGTTAGTTTGGCTAGTGGCCCATTGCACATTACTGCACAGAGAATAAGCACAGAGTCTTCACTTTTAATGCAGTGGAACAGGCTGTTTTATTTCACAGCTTGCCCAAGTCATTTATAGCTCACAAAAAAAATTTACTTAACACATGGTGGCATATGTAACTCCATAAAGCTTTTTTTTGAGAAGGAGGTGGAAGATGGCATTTGTATACACAAATATACCCATACACATACTCAGGCTAACGCAATATGTTAGCACTCTTTTGTGTTATAAACACAAAATAGGCACATTATCATGGTAACTGAAGATGAAAATTTTTGTAAGAACCTGCCTATTCTTTCTCCACATCATGATTTTTAGATTCCCCCTCAGATTTATCCTGCAGTTCTTGGTCTCTTCAGTGAAATATGCTTAAAGTCTTGCTCATACCTCCCTGGAGCTGCACGCTGGTGTGCACCGTCGTGTGCATTACACAGCCTGGGTACCAGAGCAGATGCTTCTACACTGACTGTTCGTGTGGAAGACAGGTAATGCTATTATATTAATAGATTTTCTGTTGTGTGTTTACATTACCTGAAACAGTGGTTACAGCCCACTGTAGAGATGCTATTTTTCTATCGTTAAATAAGAATGATTTGTGAAATAATTGATGCTAACTAAACTGCTAAGCATATAAATCTGAAAAATTGCATATTCAGTATGATAGTAAGAGCTGTGATGGTTCTTGTAAAGCTTATTATACCAAGCAAGGTAAATCTTTCTTCCAGGACCATCAGAATATTTTGTAACTGTATGTAGAGAACCTAGGAAATTTTAGCACAAAAAAATAATACTTGCAATTACAGCTGGGATTCAGCTATTTTCAGAATCTGCCCAATGGAGCAATGAAGGATGATCCTTTCTATTAATAAGAATAAACATGGAATCAGCCCAGTCTAAACTGAAAAAAATGTATTTATCAAGATTTTACTCAGAAAGGAAGGATAGAAATTATATGCAGTGTGTTCCACAGTATTATGAAGAATTCAGAATACTACAGTCACTGGAGGATTGGTGCCTGGAAGCAGTGTTTGCAGTAATGGGGAGATGATTCCTGAAGTTGTTACTAGTTTCAAGAAATATCAATTTACTTTTCAGCCATTCTTTAGATTCATCTGTTAATTGTATATAAAACTTCTTAAAGTTTGTAACTTTTCATCTGAAATCTTTATGGTCTAAAGTACCTGCTTTTCATTGAAATACATAGTTTGTATTTTGTCTCTGATTCAGTACTGAGAAGTTATTCTTGCAATGTTGATTTCCTCAAGCTAGTTATAATAGACATATATTAAAGATGGCATTTAATTGCACCATTGAACTGATGTGTGTGTTTAAACTCCACAGAGATGCATTTTAATTAAAAAAACAAAAAACAAAAAACAAAAAAAAGCATCATCTGAAAACCTAGAGCAGGAACAGGAATAGGAACAATACAGCACTTAAATAAATGCACTTATAGACCTCTCTGATGAACAATGCCATGATGGGAAAAAAAAAAAATAGAGAGTGAAAATTTGCCCTTGTTTACAGTGTTCATAAAGAGGGAAGAAACCTGTTAAATAAATAGAATTGTATGTCATGTAAAAAACAATTATGAAGCTCAATATGATTTGATAAGTCCATGTTCCAAGAGGACTAAATGGTTCTATGAAAATGCTCTTAATCTTTTATGGGGTAAAAATTAAAAAAGTCTTTCTGAGTCTCTTAACATTCATGGGGAATAAGGGAAATGGTGAAAGCTCTCGTACTAAGACAATGAAAACTGAAAATTATGGATTTTGGAAAGACAGAGGAACCTAATTTATCCTAATGGGAATGTGGTAGTTTGATGTTCGAGTTACAAGTGGAAACACTTTTTTTATAGTGCAAGACTAAATTTTTTTTTTTCCATACAGTGACCAGAAAGTTTCATAACCACATCCTATGTGATGAGACCCCAGTTTGGTGACGCACAACAGAAGTAGTCGATCGTTTGTTCTGAGAAATGAGTTTGTCCAGAGCAAGGGTTCTCAAGAATGTGATTGTTCACGTAACTTTGACAGCAATTCAGTTTTCTCAGAAAAAGGTGAATCAGAAAACACATGTATTTGTATTTAAATATGTTTATCTGGCTTAGAAACTCCCCATAAAATTTATGAGGTCACTGAAGCAAATATCATCCACTTGCAGATTTAAAAAACTTTCTAACTCATTAAAAATCATATTCTGCTCCTGGGCATTGTGTATTCAGTAATAATCATATAATTAACTGAACCTTTTCAGTAATGAATACACAGGAGTATCTCACAGAAAGCTGATACTGCTACAGCTACTGCAGATTTTATTTTCTGTCAGCTGTTTTAAAACAGAAATTACTTTTTTTTCTGTCTACTGACACAGTCGTGAAACTGCTTTGTGAATAAATGACTCAGAGCTTTTCAATCAATTGCATCCTATAGTCATGAGTTTATAAAGAATCTCCAAGATCTAATACTGTTCTTCTGATTTCTAAAATCTCAATTGTAATCTGACTTCACAAATTGATGCTGTACTTTTAGGAATTGAAAGGCAACCCTGTGCATCTAGGGTGCTTAGAACTAGATGATCTTTGGTACCCCTTCTAATCTAAGCTATTTTATGATTTCCCCTTGGATACAGAAACAATTTATTGTGCACCAGGTTGCTAATAAATAGCATTTAACTTACAACCTGATGACTGTTCTTATGTATGGTAATAAGTCACAAGTCTCACATGATATATTACTATTCTTCAGAAGGCTTTTTCTAGTGTTGCTGAGTGTGACATCTATCATAGTAACTAACCATGGTCTGGCACTAATTCAGAACTTCATTCTTTATGAACAATACCCTTATAGAATCATAAAATCACAGAATGACATAGGTTGCCCCCCATCAGCTCAGGTTGCCCAGAGTCCCATCCAGCCTGGACTTGAACATGTCCAGGGATGGGGCATTCACAACCTCTCTAAACAACCCGTTCCAGTGCCTCACCACTAATGAGTAAACAATGTCCTCCTAACATCTAACCTAAATCTCCCCTCTTTTTGTTAAAAGCCATTACCCCTTGACTTTCACTATCAGACTATGTAAAAAAAGGCACTCTCACTCCTGCTTATAATCTCCCCTCAAGTACTGGAAGGCCTCAATGAGGTCTCCTTGGAGTCTTCTCTTCTCCATGTAAACAAGCCCAGCTCCTGCATCCCTTGTTCATAAGAGAGATGCCCCAGCCTTTTGATCACCTTTGTGTGTCCACCTCCTGTGGACCTACTCCAACAGTTCCATATCCTCCATCCTCCCTGTGCAGAGGGACCCAGGCCTGGACACAGTACTCCAGATGGGGTCTTACATGAGCCTCAGCTCCCTTGCCCTGGCCACCCCTCTTTTCTGTGAAAGCATCATTTCTTATATAATACAAGTCTCTAAATTTTTCTGGCCTGACAACAACATAAGAATTACTAAAAGCACATTTTGGTGCTGTAAAAAATCTAAGAAATAAATTCTCAATGTGTGTGTTGAAGATTAAATGAATGAAGACAGAAAAATGCATAGCATCCAAAGACTCATCTGTAGTAGTCATTAATTTTTGACATTATTTACAGACTCAAACAGTTGTTCAGTGAGTTCAAAATGAAAGTAACTAGTCACTGAGAAAAAAGCGTAACAAACGAAGTAGAAATACTATTTAAGTACATGTATTCTGAGGTATAGGTATAGAACAGCTCAGTAACTGCAACAATGATGGCACTAAAGATCATTTCAGCTTATGTCTTTAGAAGCCTATGAGCCAACTTTTTCAGTAGGAATTACTGTGGTTAATTCTGAACTTGAAACATTGTAATAAACCTCATTTTGAGAGCACAGTAAAAAACTAGGACTCCTCTTTGTTATTTTCCGAATAATTTATACTACTCAAATAGTCTTTTTGTTCGTTTGTTTTGTTTCTGTTTTTTAATCAAACAAAATTAATATGCCAGTTTGCCAGTTTCAGCACAACTTCTGATGTGATTTAAAAGTATCAGTTGGGATATTATTGCCGATATTTCTCTAAAGAGCACTTCCACAAGTAATAATGAAAAAGAATTGGATGAAAATTATCACAGAAATATCACACAGAGCTTCAAATCTAGATCAGTTTACAACAGACTGATCTAAAACAGAGTTTGTCTGTCTTTCTTAAGAGGGATATGAAAAATTTGTATGCATTTCAACACCTTTCTCAGCTTCCCTAGCAAGTTCCTGATTTCAAGTGTTGCTGTCTGTAAAAACTTAAATTTTTAGCCTTTTGCGGGAAGTCTCCAACTCTTTAATCTATACTTCTCATTGAGAATGTATTTGCAATCTGTCACCCATTTATGATTTAGCAAAGGCATTATTTTTCATCACTTCCCTGCTGCTACTGTAACAGTGATACATAAAAGTAGTTTGTTTTACAGGATGCTTTCAGGAGGAAATTAATTTGGCCACCTTAGTATTTCTACTGTTGGTCTTCACAGGACCTTGGACTGGCTGCATTGTTGTGGAAACTCATGTATAAGTAAGGGTAAACAAAGAACATTAAGGCTTGATCACACTTTCAATTTGCCTGTGAATTTAAAGCGCAACGTGTAAACTAAATATATTCCGGATCTGGCAAGAAAATCTATTTCCCAGAGATCCAAGCGGCTTAAATCTTCCTGTTAATCTAATCATTGTGATACTTGAGTTGTGATACAAACTGAGTTTTATTTTTTTCAGAATTTTGGGGTAAATATACAAAAGATCTACACAATATGAAGATCTACACAATACGAATTACTTACATATCTTTTTTTGACAGAAATTAATTTCTGTTTAATTCAAGAATGGTAAGTTGTGCAAAATGACATAAAAGACAATCTTCTACCTCAATATTTTACTATTTTTGCAAACCAGCATGGAGATTGACAGCTAACAGGAAATTTAAAAAAAAAAAAAAATAAGCAAAATAAAAAAAAAGAACTTGCATTGTATAAATTAGCTAATGCATGTTCTTAAAACTTTCACATTGATATTTACCTGGTAAGCAGGTAAATCAGTACCTAAAATGAATTCATCATGTAAAATTGGCTTCCATTTGTATCCCAAAGAGCAATATCAAGCTGCCTACTTGATTTGGAAGAGAACACACCTTCGTATTAAAAGACTCTACTAATTTTCATGAGTTTATTGTCTGTAGTGGCAGCCCTAATTATTTCTGCAAAATGATTATCATAGCTAAAGATAGGACTACAAGGCTGCAAAACTTGAAGATAATGTTCTGTCTTTGAAATGCTACAATTTTCTCCCATTATGACTATATACACCAGAAATATCTCCTTGCATGTAATTTCACAAACAAAACACTGGGGATCCATTGCTAAATTGCAAGGTCTATGACTGCTGCTATATTCCTCACAGCGTGGAATCCACAAATTTTCTGTATTGGTAGTTCCCCTATAGAGGGAAAATCTTCCCTTTACCATTTTTACTTTTCCTTCCTTATATTATTTGGCGGCAGGAAGGAATGTAGCCAACCTGATCCATGACTTGGAACCAAGAACATCATACAGAGCTGGGAAACTGCAAAATTCCTCCTGAAATGGCTTGCAAGTCATCTAGTTATTCTGTGCAAGGCAAGCAAATCAAGTTTTGAAAACAAATTTATGAAATATAGTTCAGGCTATACAACAGGTACAGCCCTCTACATAAAATAGAAATAAACTCATAAAATAGAAATAAAATCATGCTTTCAGTTAATAGTTGTAATAGTCATGTTTTCCATGAAAATAATCAAAACCGTCTGTCTCAGGCCCTCTGTGATACACACTCTCAACTGCTTGCACAAATTTTTTCCTGTATTTTTTTTTCCCTTAGAAACAGTAATAGCAGCAGTTATAAACAAAACACAATATTTTTACAAGGATAGTATTGTAATTTTCAGTTTTCAAGGGAGTAAGTCTGAGACAACATAATACCTGAACCAGCAGCAGAAAAAGTCATATAGCCCTTTTTATTTTTTCATTCTGAGTCATGTGGGGCAGGATACACAATTAGTATGCCTATGACTTAGAATGGTCTGTACTGAATATTTACATTCATTATTTGCACAAAATTATAAGCAATTATAAGCACGTCTTGTAATCAGAAGGGTCAGGCAACTACAGTTACAGATAGCAATTGTAACTAAATATATGTTGTTAATCGCAACGAAATATATACTGGTAGTCCTAATTACTTTTCTAACATATCTCAAAGAAGCACAAAGACACAACATAATAGCAGCTTTCAACCTCCATGCTGAATTTAATTCCTTTATCCCTGTGACACATAAACTGTAGCAAAGGACCACATTTTTATTGAAAAGGCTTCAGTACATAAAGTAAGTCTGCTGCAAGTTCAGCAGTGCACTTTCTCATTTCGGAAGCTCTTTGATATGCTTTGAAAACAAGGATTTATAATGTCAGAATTAAATACTCTACTGCTAAGACAAAATCTGGAGCCATTACTAGGAACTAGTCACTAAGTCTTCATTTCTACTTTACCCATAAAACATCATCCTACTTCTCAAACAAAGAACAATGTAGAAAATTTAATCATTTTATTTTTTATTACTTAGCAAAGAGATTTTTTAAAAAGTAAGTCCTTAAGCCTGTCATTAGATACGCCAAGTCTTCCTGCACATAGGGTAGGGAAAGAAAAACATATGCTGAGAAAAGAGTATGCTGCCTGTTCACAGTTTCAGTGGAGAACTGTAAACGGTACTGTAAAATTACCTGGACAAATTTGGCTAACACAGTTGTTATAAAAAATACTATGGAGTGTTTAATAAAAAGCTCCTGCAGATCATTGCTTTAAACTCTTCCTGGTGATATCTTATCTCGAAGAAAATAACACTCCCTCTGGCACCAGTCTAACTGCAGAGAACATCTTCGCTGTAACTAATCACTGATTCTTACTCATCTTAAAACAGAATAAATTGGCACCAGTGCTGAAAAAAATCTCTTCACAGTCCTGCTTATTTGTTTTCACAAAATTTCCCTACCATTAACTCCTTCTTTAGCCACAAATGTTTGTACAGCTGCCTGGTGAACTAGTTAACAAAACTTATCCTACTAACTGCATCACTCTCAGCATCCCACAGAGTACTTATTTGGATTACTCACACAAATAAATTCAGGATATGTTTTGTACCACCATGAAGTATGAAATGAGGTTGAGGGAAGAAAAGAATTAGATTTTTCAATGCCAACAACACTGATGGCATATGACAGTGTGTTTTATGAAACAAGTATAGGCTCATAAGATAACTGAGAGAGGAAATGGCTAGAATAACAGTAATTCAGCTGGAAGGGACCTAAAAAGGTTATCAAGTCCAACTACATGATCTTTTCGTGGCTAAACATAAATTAAATTATACTGGTAAGAGTATTATCCAAATGCCTCTTGAACACTGACAGGCTTGGGCCATCAGCTATCTCTTCAGGAATCCTGTTCCAGTGTTCGACCACCTTTGTGGTAAAGAAATTTTTCCTCATAACCAGTCTGAACAACCTCTGGCAAGTATGTACCAGTCCCACGTATTCTATCACTGGTCATTAAGGAGAAGAGAGCAGTACCTCACTCTCTGCTTCCCCTACTCAGGAAGCTGTAGAGAGCAATGAGGTTATCTCTTTGTCTTTTCCAGACTAGACAACCCAAGTATCCTCAGCATCTCCTCACAGGACATGCCTTCCCACCCTGTTACCAGCTTTCTTGCCCTTCTCTGGATGTATTCAAGCACCTTAACATCCTTTTTATATTGCAGAGCCCAGAATTTCACGCAGTGCTCAAGATGGGGCTGCACCAATGCTAAATATAGTGGCAGAAAAATTGAAGTCTCCTGTCGAACCTCTCATTTACAGTCAGGTTAGCTTCCAGATTACATCAGTTTGCTCAGACCTTGTCTGTTAAGTTGTGAAAATTTCCAAGAGAGGCCTCACAGCATCACTAAGCAACCCTAACTAGTGTTTTAACTAAACTCATGATGATTTATTTCTCATTTTGTTTATATTCTGTTCAATTTTCCCTTGCTTCAGCTTATGAGCGTGGTTTGTTTTGTTTGTTTTTTTGTTTTGTTTTGTTTTGTTTTGTTTTCTGCAGAACTCTGAGTCTGTCTCTATCTTCTCTGCAAACTTCCATCAGGTCTCTAGGAATAACTCATTTCCTGATGTTTAAATAAACCCTCAGCCGCTCCTCAGGGACACTTGCTCTGGCCATTAAAAACTGCACTGACATTCTGTTGGAAGCTCCTCAGTATATCTGGAGGCTCCAAACTGGACACATTTGTCTGACGTGGTCTCACAAGTACCTGAAGACAACAACCCTGTCCTATAACATGCTCCCTACTCATTTATTTTGGCAGATCAGTGTACAGCAACAATGATCATAAAGCTATTTTCCAATTTAAATCTTTAAAGGAAGGTTGTTGATGCCACGGCAAAATCAAATTCCACAGAAAAAAATCAGAACTGAGGTGTACTTCAAACAAGTATTGTTGAGCAGAACTTAGTAACACTGAACATTTTGAGATAAGACCATGTAAAAACCATTTGCTCTGTGTGAAAAAGACATTGTCTGCAGTGTCAGCACTTTCAGTACTTATAAAAGTTGAAGACATCAGATTCATTCATCTTTCTGATTGTACATGTATGTCTGTTTTTTATATAACTGAAAGGCTGGAAGTGGTTCTCAAAGAGCTTCTAATACTGGGAACATATTCTTAAGGTAAGCTTAATAAGAAGAGTTTATATAAGTTTTTTTTTTTTTTTGGCACTCCTCAGTGCCAATGAGGTACGGAATTCAGATAAAAGCATATATGGTGTCTAGGCAACTCAGAGCTTCTTTTTTTCAAACCTTTCAGAGGTTTGCCTTAGGTCAGCAGGGAGGTTGTTATCTGCCAGTGTGTTTTGAGGTTGAGCTTCCTTTAGCAAATACAAGGCACCAACTCTTCTGAGAGACAAAACCAATTAAGAGGCAATCAGTATCTCCAGGTACACTGTGAATCATGAGAGTAATTTCCCTTATTTCTAATGAGCTTTGTGTCAATCACTGAATCTGTGGAACTACTCTGCAGCTGTCTATACCATCCCAGTGGTGCCTATTTTAATTCCTCCCCATGAGATTTGAAGTCTGGGGAGAAGTTTAGTGTAGGTCTTCCCTCAGGAGGAACCAAAAATGAAACATATTTTATCACTAAATTGATCACTAATCCAGGTAGAATTCCTGCATCCTTTCAGGGGGGAGGGGGCAGAAATCTAACATATTTGCAACATGGAATTTGGAGAACATATTCTTAAGATGTGCAAAATTGTTCCTTAATTTGGACTTGTGGTCTGCTTTGCTTTTCATACTTAAGGAAATAAAACTTGATCTTTGTTATCATGTAACATCTGTTATTTTAAGATGGTAATTTTAAATATATATGAGTAAACCGTTGATCCCAAATTTCTCCCACATACAGTTTTTCACTTCCTAATTAGAGCCTTTTCTAATAAAAAGCAAACTGAAACTATCTTGTGCTCCTTGTTAGTTCAAGATAATTATGGAATTTAACACTTCAGATTATAATTACACTTGCTGTTGAGCACAGCAGCCACCTCAGAACAGCAGACCAAATCACATTAACATTTGTTTTTTCAAATAAAGTTAAATATGCTTAAAATTTACTTCTTGATGCATATAGAATAACATTTTACAGTAAACGTTATTTAATGTCTGTTGGAGATAGACCCTGCTGATAAGATTCATTTGTCTGAATGTTGATGTGTGTATGTGAGCCAGATGTCAAGGCTCCCTTTAAAGCACAAGGAAAGCAAGTTCTCTTCTAAAATGTGGTTTGTTTTATTTGCAAATATATCTTTAAAACAGGACAGATGAACTGTACCTTCAAAATGGCACTTTCTTTCCACTGACTGCAAAAGCCTTGCCTAAGTGGCTGGTCATCCCATAAATCCCATGACAAATTTCCTCATTGTACTATCTAGTTTAGAGGTCCCAGCTGTAGAAAGATACTGGATTAGATGTTTTGGTATATCAGACAAAAGTCTAGATTTTTAATTAGAGAATAGATATAGAAATTGAATGAGTATGAGGCTCAAATAAAATCTTTACTATTCAGAGAAATTCCTAGACTACTTAAAGGATCAGAACAGAAATGTTCTTATCCAATTTTCAGATTCAAAAGAAGTTGCCAATGAAATCAGTAATATTTAAATTACTGTAAGACTAGTAAACCAATAGAAAACATGAAAAGTTAATTGCAAAGCTGAGTGAGATTAGTGAAATACATTGCTTTTCTAACTGAGATTTAGTTTGATACATAGGGCTCATCTCATTGAAGATTTTTCCTATTCATTGCAATCACAGTGGTTTTTATTTTTCAGATTATGAAAGCTCATGAAACAAAGGTGATATTTTAAATAATGAAGACTCCTGCAGAAAGAGAGGAAGCAACTGATCTACAACTGGGTGTTTTTTCTAACCACGTAGGATGATTACTAGATCATGTTATGCATACGTACATGTGCACATTGAAGTATACATATGCATGTGAATGTGATTCATTCATTTATAGATGTGTGTTCCTGTGTATGTATACTGGCACTCATACATATGCATATATATGAATATGAATATATTTGCATATACATATGCATATAAATCATTGAAATTGACCTAATCCTAGGAATCTATATGTATTAAATCTACCTTGACTCAGCAAAAAGTGTTAGCGTGTGGAATTAATAAATACTGAATCTTCAGACACAAGTTTATAGGATCACTGCTACCTACATTGACTTCAAATTGCTGACTTCACTTTTGTTCCTAACATGCATTATTAATCAAATTTTCCACTTCAAACTGTTCATAAACCTTACCTTCCATTTCAGTCTATCCACTTTTTTACAAAACCCACCGATATTAGTACTGAAACCAACCAGAGGGGCAAAATATTATGGGGTATGGATATTTCTCTAAGACAAGGTGGGTGATCTGAATCCCAACAAGACTGTAGCAAAGGATTCCTTCCTTCTGCATAAGCAAAATTCTGAAACACTGTAGAGCTTATTTAAAGTAAATACAGTACAGTGAATAAGTCCAGTGAAAACCTGTGGTGTTAAAAACAATGGGTGGAATAGGACAAAAGCAATGCTGTGCTAAATAATAGAGTAAAAGCTATGGATTCTGAGCTCAGGGTTGCTCAGAGGACAGGCTTCCCACATTCAGAGATGGTTTCAATTCTCAGCCAGCTAACACACACTGATTCTAATTTTGCTGCACTCCAATATTCTTCAGTGTTGTCCACAGTACTTGAAAGTTTCTCACTGTGATCCTTCTTATGCCTATCTGAGTCTAATAAAATTTCTATGACTTTTATGGGTATATTCTGATCTAAACTGTTCCATGATTTAAATCTAGCCCACTATAACTATTTGACTGTGTATATCACCCTATATATGTCATGATTTCATACACATCTCCCATACTTTTCATTGTTGTGATGTTTGCTATATAAAGCAATGAAATGTATGCATACATCAATTCAGCTCACATAAGATCAGCAAACTAGTATGAGAACAAACCACAGGGGAAAATTAAATGAAAAGAATTACCAAAAAGTTGTTGGACTTCCTTCTATGTGTGGGGGGGTTTACTTATCTTCTTCTCAAAAAAGATTTGAGAAGTTCTTTATCAGAGATTTTCCACCAGCGCAGTGTGGTAGAAAGAGGTAAAATGTTCATTACTGTTCACACTTTTCATGTTTTTATTGCAGAGTGTGGCAGCTGACACATTTCTCTCCTTTATTTCATGAGACCCATTTATATAGACATGAAGAGGATTTCTCAGATTACAGATCACAGGATGACAGAGCAATGTATGTTTTTACATGTGTGTATACACTTTATATCTGTAGAATTATTACTGACAGAAAATTGGATTCTCAAGTGACTTAAGTAGCAAAGTAAGTCCTTAGGTTTATACTTCAGTGTTTCCCTAATTATCTGTTATCTACATTAGCATATAAAGTGGTGCAACAGGAAAAGATCAGTGGTCCAAAGTAGTAAGTTTTGCGGGACCTACATCTATATTGCATATGGTTGGGAGCTTTTCCTTGAAACTGGATTGACTCTGGTCCCTGACACAAATGTTCCATTTCTTCATATGGTCCAGTTCTGTCCAAAAGTCTATCGCTGGTTATGATTATGACATACTCATGGACAGGAGCACATACTATGCTGACCTAGAGAAGATTTCCCAGTTAAGTTTCTCTCAGAATCTTATTTGGATGTACCAAAACTATTCTGAAAAGTAAATCAACACAATGTCAGACAATGTAAAATTGAAGAATATATTTCAAAGCTATGTCACTGCTCTGAATCAAAACAATTATGCAGATGAAGCCTGCATGAACATAACGATGTCAGAAAAACTATTTTTGAAAGTAAAGTAAAGCAGGGAATTTCCTGCTTTTTAGGTCATGGCCAGGGCTGTATTTCAGAGTGGGGCTATGCTCAGTTTGGTTTGTGGGGGGTTTGCAGTGATCCCTGGTATTTTTTTTTTCACTTTAGTTTTGCTTGGAGATTTTTTGCTCTGTATTTTCACCATGTCTTTTAAGTGAACTCTGAAGACTTTTAGCATGCTTACAAACAGGTTAAACTCAATGCAAAATAATACACTGGAAAGTTAAGGATTTTGATCAATACGTAGAAGTTAACAGCATTTTTTTGAGACTACACAAGACTTATTGTCTACCGATGATTCAGACATACTGAATTGATACTGAAGGTAGGACATTCATCTGTCTCAAGTGAAATGAAGATGAATGAAGAATCTGTGACAGACTTACATTTATCTGCAGATGGATATCTATAGTGCTTCTAAGAAGAGTACAGGAGAGATACAGTACCTCTAAGAAAATATACAGAAGGAAAGCATATTCATTCTCTCCTTCAAATCTCATTTTGGATAGAGGCCAATAGCGCTTATGTAATGCATGTTTCAGCTTTATGATATTGCAAATGAGTTGAATACCATTTCAAAATTCATTTTGAAATGACAAAAAATAATAGTTAAGAAGAAAGTATGGCAGGCCAGATGGTCACAGTGTAAATTACCCGACAGATGTAAGCATTTTATTTAGGTTCTAACTCCATTGTCCTATCAAAATGTTGCACAAAATATTGAGGCTCCTCTTTTAAACATCTAAGGTAACTTAGTATCATCAGAAATGTATTTACACAAGACTCTCCAATCAGTACTCTGGAGGCAGTTGAGAGTATATTGCAACCTTTATTTTGTAATGGGAGACTACATTATAACAGTCAGGTTATTCATTCAAATGTCTCATTGAGGAGCCAAAGAACAAGGATACCATTTCTATGTACCCCTACTTAACTTTTTATTATTTATTTAAATTAAAAATCTACATCAAATTTTATAATCTTTTGGGAAAAGAAAAAAAAAAATGATCTGAGAAATTTATTAGCACTGACCTCTATTATAAATATTGGGATTATTCAAGTGAGAATGATTATGCAGTTAAATTCACAAAATGCCTTCAAAAAGGTCTGACCACTTTTTACTTACTTTATAATCATAGTTTCCATTATAAGAATTTCCTTCTTGTAATTATAGCAGGAGTCAGAGAATAATTATCAGTTTTGTTGTATACTTTAAATGTGCCCCATATTTCAGTCGATGCCAGAAAGGGGAAGGAAAGAAGATATGTGTTTCGGTTTCTTCTTGTATTACATTTGGCAAGCCAAGACTCTTCAAGTCTCATATTTGTATAGTTTTGTAAATACAGAGTAGCCCCTTTACTCGGTGGAACAACACCTAAATGAGGTGTTGATAAGGACTGATGAGGAAAGGCTCATACACTCTGTTTCCCAGTCTCTGACTTCAGTTTGATGTGAAAACTCCCTGTGCACAAATGTTCATAAACTCTGTAAATACCAGCTTTCATGTGCAAAAGTATAATGGGTTTAAAAATTACTGGTAACCTATATAGTTTCTTAATTGTAGTAATAGTCAGTATAATTCTCCAGCAAGTTAGTAAGTTTTTCTTCGTGGGAGCATTTGAAGAGAAAGAAAAGTGTATGAGATAAGATACTAAGTCTAGATAGTGTGTAGGCTCCACTTTCTCAATCATGGGAAATTGTGTGAAAAGTACCTTTATATAAAGACAGTTTCTTTGCATATTGTCATAAAACAGGTACAAAACCCCATAGACTTAAGACCAGTATACATACGAAGAGTTAAAGCATCTGTGCCATTCAAGGGTGAAAGCTTCCCTTATCTGTTTTAGCTGTCATGAAAAAATGAACCTTTAAAATGATCATGCTAGTCAGAAGGGCATAATTTGGGGAGGATGTTTGAATAATTGCATTCAGATCACTGAGAATCCAGTACCTTTCAAGAACATAACAGAGTATTGTAACTATAAAGCTAAACACTCAGTCAGACACAACCAAGGGGAATAAATGCTATAGATACGAGATGAGCAACAGGAGAAAACAGAAAGAAGCCATAGCAATATGACTCAGTAGGCACTGATGGAAGTTACATATGGGTCTTTTTCTAGTAAATCCCACAAACTGACTAATTATTGTAGCCAATATGGTACCAGAAAATATGTGAAATTCTAGGCACTATGGCAATGTGAAACATGAAATATGATGGCAGATGTACAAATTGGGTGTTCAACTCAGGAGATCTGCAGGAATTTTCAGTTTTTTCAAGGCACAGGAATTCAGTCATGCTACGTTATTATCACATCCCAACCAGTCAGATTGCAAAGCCAAAGAGGCAGTCGAAACATAAAGAAAACTTAAAAAATAATAATAATAAAATTATATTTCATTCTATTATATAATAAATAATATATATATATATAATAAAATGATATTTCATTAAACTATATATATAATAATAAATGTATATATAATGGGCAGGATGCCCAAAACTTTCTGAAACAGCAACTTTACTAGAGCACAAAGTCCTTTAGCCTCTGAATCCTTGTAAACAAACAGTAAAATGCAACCTACTCTGGAAACACAGCACATCACTTCCAACAATGACATTTATCTTAGTCCTCTTTTTGTTTCCTTCTCTCCCACTCAGAGACGTAGTGGTACCAGAAGAATTAATGCACAAAAGGAAAGAGTACTCTATAATATCCTAAAGGAGTTTCAAATGCCTACACAGGACAAACTGTTCGGAGTTCTTTAGCAGAAATATGAACTTGGAGATTTTCCAGAATAGAAAAATCATTATTCACATTTTTAAAATGGAAAGTGTTTCATTAAAACTATGAGTCTCTAAGCCTACTATCATGAGATGAAACAATGGATCATTATCGTAAGCATATGCATCTATATATGAAAAAGGGACAAAGCATAATGTTGTAATTATAGTTATGACACCAGATTCTTTACTATGAGAATCAGAAGAATCTATTGTTTCATCACAGAAAAGATTCATATTAATTCTAACACATTGATTTTCAAAACTTCTGTCCTGAAGCAAAACTTACAGTGTAATAATTCTAAGCTAAATACTAAATTAAATAACAACTAAAGATTAATTTTAGCCTGCCTTGTGATCGCACCTAGAAATGCTCTAACCATCTGTACTCCAAGATAACTGTTCAAACATCAGTCTAAAAAAGGATTTATATTACAAAAACAGATGGGGGAAAAAACGCTATTTCTGAATGCCAACGTAATAATATAACTTATATGCTTGTTATAAATTAACTAATAAAAGAAATAATGAATGAATAATCTTCTAAATCATATACAATGAAATGCAATACCATCTTATTTCAAATGTTATATACATTAAGAAGTTACAAAGAATTATTAATTGTAGGAGTAGGCTATGATGCATGTAAATATATATTTTAACTATTTTAGGTAGATTCAATAAAAGTGATGCTCTGTTAGAGAACTGTCTACTAGAAGTAATTGTATCATCTACAAGAACACTTACAAACACATATTTATAAGGAGTGCTTGCTAAAATGTGCTGTTTGTGAGAGGAAAAGCTTGAATTTTGGAATTTGCTTTCTATCTTAGAGTATTAATTTCAACAAGAAAGACTGGGCAAGAAAAGAAAAGAAAAGAAAAGAAAAGAAAAGAAAAGAAAAGAAAAGAAAAGAAAAGAAAAGAAAAGAAAAGAAAAGAAAAGAAAAGAAAAGAAAAGAAAAGAAAAGGACTGTTAAGTTCTACAACAGTCTGCCAAATTAAAGTACCTATCACAGCTAAGATTTTTGATGCAGGTTAGGGAAGTCTTTTAGGAACAATAATATGTTTTGAAGCAATGGGATAATTTCTTGAGATTCCCTTAATCTCAATCCTTATTTGCTTTTTTGGTGTTGAAAGTTACCTTTATTAACTGATATTGGTAGTAAAATGTGTCTGTAGCTATTCAGTCAAGTTTCCTTCACAACCATATCTTTCCAAAACATGGTTTATATAGTTTTTTTTTCAAAAGTCCTAATGCTTTGTTTTGTTTAGCTTTGTTTTCAGAAATAATACCATATATCTGTATCAAAGCTTTGATGGTATTCCTAGCAGTATTATTCTTAAGCACAAACCCTCTTACCTTCTTACCCCACTACCCCTCAAAGGAATCACCAGAAAAGCCTCTTGAAAGTCCCATGGAACAGTGCTTCAGTGAAGGTGCAGTTAAGAGCTAGACCAAGAAAAGCAATTAATAACAAGGCAGGAAAATTATCTTTCAAAATGATTATTGAAGCACTATTTCAAAGGATTATGTTTTAGTTTTGAGTTGAAATCCATTTGTTTTCAGGTTTTTCTATTTTTCCCTTGGCTTGTTTGTTTTAATATTTGATTGTTTTCTACAGAATTCATGGGACTTTTAAAATGGAAGTTTTTAAAAAAATCAGCCACACTAAAATTTTCTTGACAAATGATTTAATGGCTAGTACCCATCCAGTCCCAGTTCATAAATAAGTGGCACAGACAGACTGGCTATCCACTAGTTAATTACAGTAATGCACTGTGGATTGTTTACTTCTCTTTTAATGGCACCTTATAGTAACCACTTGGTAACAGGATTCTTTATCATTATATAAAGTAATGTTTTTTATCACATGAGTACAAGAATGTGGAAGGTTATCTTGCTTCATTTTCCTCTGGTTGCAGTCTTTATTCTTATCTAAATTCTTCCTGATTATTTTCAGGAAAACCAGTTGGGTTATCCTGGCAAATACCTCAGGAAGACAGCACTAATTGTTCCAACTGTTACTGGAGAGCCAGATGGGCAAAGTAGACTACTGGGCCAATAAGTGATTTTTGAAACAAATATTTTCCAGAAGCTAATCATTTTTAGGTTTATGATACTGTTGTTTTTTATCTTGAATCCTTCAAATTAGTGTCATTTTTAGGTATTAATAGTATGGCTATTCCAAGTTTGAGGAAGCATGTATGAAATGTTACAGATAGCTTAAAACAGAAAAATAAAAATAAAAATAAATCATTTTTGTGCTGCTGAATAGTCAAAGGTACAGAAGAAACCACTGCCAAAGATTAAATGTATTTCCTCTAAAAAAAAAAACAAAAAAACCACCTTGCCTGAATGTGCAGTTGTACCCAGACAATTATTCGCAGAGGAAAGGAGCATTTTTAGTTCCTATGTTGAGCTGCCCAATAATCATTGTCATGCCTTTCTAATCTGCCCTCTTTACTCATTTTGCAGGTTGTGTCTCTTCCCCATAGCCAACACTCTGGAAGAAGTAAGTTATTATAATCTTCCTATTTACTGACAGAAAAATCAACAAATGTGGTTGGTTTATTAATTAGAAAAAGAACTGTTAGAAACTAGCAAAGAATTTCCCTTATACAATAGGACCTGAATATGTAATACATTGAATATTTAGAGTCATCATATGGTTGATGAAGAGTTTTAAATATCTGAAGGGGCAAATTATGGCACGTAAACTAGATTCTAATGCACCTTGTAGCTCTGGCATGAAGTGATGTTTTACAATCCCCCATAAAAATGAGGATGGAGCCCCAAATTGTAGTCTAAGAGTTCTTTTATCACTTTATTTTTTTGCATTTTCATTCCTAAATTATGGTGCTTCTCCATTAAATATCAAAGAACTTATTTCAAACGTAAAACAAGTGGGTGAATGTTTTATCATCTGGCTTCCTTTATACACCTCTGTGGGGCAAGTGTCTATAAATGTAATGTTTCCCTTTGTTTCTTTCTTCTTTCCTTCCTTTATTTCTTTCTTCTGAGGGACAGATAACTAGATAATTTTTTTCTGTCACTCGTTTTATATGACCTAAAATGGGGTTATATTTCTCAGTAGTTACCTTCTAACACATACAAAGATGTAAATCAGACTGGATTATACAAAAGAATGTATATTACATAATTTCTATATTTAATATGATCTCTGTCTTACACTACTTTATAGTCTCAATGTTTTCATTCAAAGCCAGTATTACTTGTACAAATGCAATAAAAGCCACCTTAATTTTAATTCATCAAGAAGTCAGAAATTAAAAATAGCCTACGTCATGAACATTAAGTATCTTACTATATTTTGTTTCACAATCCTATTTTTTTTCTGTGAAATGATACAGATAACTGCAAGAAAATTTTCTTATCTTCACTGAAATATATTTTTCATGCTATGAAACTAAAACATCAAAGAAGAGTTTGTGAATAGGCAAGAATTAAAACATCTCAGTGACTGCATTTTGATTAGCGCTTAATAAATTACTATACTTTTTTCTTTTATTCCCCTCTTATTTTTATACTTCTGGTTGAAGTTATGGAATTATTATATTTTCTATCTGAACATACTCAGAAGGACTGACATTATAGTTTTGATATTGCAAGTACTGGAATTAAAAATAATAATAAAATAGAATGCTAAATTTTTCAAGTGTGGAGACATGCAAATTGATTTAATCAACTTCTAATAACCTTATTTTCTTCTCAGTTATATCACAGTGAGTCCTTTTGCTCAGTCAGAGTTACTCTAGCCTAAATAAACAGCAAGTAAGGGAAGAATGAATTTATACATTTCTCTGCATTTTAATTATTTTAAGAATGTGGCAATAGTTAGTTGGGCCTGTGCTGTCAGTTTATCTCATGGTGTTGCATATTGAGAACATGAAAATAATGATACATGCCTTGTTTTACTCAAGGGCTAATCCATATATTACTCCTGGGAATCTCTTCAAGAGAAAGGATAATACAGTTTGCAAGGTCAGTTTCTCAATTTGCTGTATGTATTCCAGGCAGGTATGATGCATTCCTGTTCATCAGAACAATTCCAAAGCTACAACAGAGTGATGTTCTGCCCCTGTTTTAAGGTTTGATTTCTATTTCATGCTTTTTTTTTTTTTTTTTCCTTTTATTCTTTTTTTTCTTTTCCTGAGAAATAAAGGTTACACTGTGTCAATTGATGAAATTGTTGAGATCATTAAATCCTTGTTTCTTAGTTTATTATCCAGACTGATAAACCACACAGCTCAAAAATTATGGAAAATAAAAAGTTCTGTTTTTTAGGTTAGACTGCTCTGACTATATGAAATAAAAAACATGGAATCGTAATTTTTTTTTTTGTTAATGCATGATGTCATCACCACATTATTTTTCATCTGTAACTAGAGAAAATATATAGCATGCAAAAAAAAAAAAAAAAGAAAAAGAAAAAAAGAAAGAAAGAAAGAAGGAAAGAAAAACATTGTGAGTTCATGAATAGTTATGTAAACCATGAGTACTTATCACTAGCATATTATCTTCCAGAAGTTCAGTAAATAAATATTTATTGTTAGAAACATTTATTGTTTTGAAACATTACAAATCTATCCGTTATGCTTGAATCTGGAAATAGGTCTACAAAACCCTTACTAGAACATTCTGGAATTTTCTGACCAAGTTGACAGTCAAAGAACCAGTGGAAATTTCAGAAAGTGAGCCTTTGGTCCATGGCAGAACTGCATAGAGAAGTGCTTGGAATTCAGTACTCATACTGGATGGAAATTTAAAGAAAAAGTGAATAACAGCACTCTGTTGGAAGACATGGATAAAGAGTCACTCTGTTCCTATAAGAAATTTACTATTTTGTGTATGGAAGCAAGGCCAAGCATGGAGTATGACAAGCTTTGCAAGTATGTGTTGACTCCAAATACGGAATGAGTGAAGGCATGTCATGTTTACTGATGCTTCTTATAACACGTTTTGTATTTTCTAAAAGAACATTCATTTCATATGGACCTCTGAAATGCAAAATTGTTATCTTACATGTACACAGCATCTTCAAAAGGAGAAGCTTCAAAATTTACTTATAGCAAACTATTTTAGTTAAAATGCTATTTATATCTGTACAACTCTTTTCT
Organism: Gallus gallus; assembly: GCF_016699485.2. NCBI lineage: Eukaryota > Metazoa > Chordata > Aves > Galliformes > Phasianidae > Gallus > Gallus gallus. Next base: position 10,229,914 of record NC_052532.1, on the reverse strand, counting down.
ATTAGAAATAATTGCAGCTGGAATTATCTTGCAGATAAGCAGTTTTGAAATTCAAGAAAATAATGTGCCCTACATATTTCTTAATTTGAAAAATAGTTGGTAGGTGGAAAATATAATGTATGATCTGTTGGCTGAGTAGATACGTAGGGTACATAAACCAATCATGATCTAAGACTGAATCAATATATTAATCATGTGCTTTTAATTGTTACTTTCAATCCTTACAAGGAACACGACTGTTATTTTGTCTGTAATGTCTGTAATATTCCAGAGACATGTCATAAGCAAACTTTAAACAAAAGATATTGCACTTTCCAAAGTGAATAAAGAAACTGGTATGCATAACTTAATGAAGATCACAATATGTACCGTAAGATTTACTGAAATTTAAGAAGATGAAGTTTTTCATCTGCTCAAGGCAGAACGTCAAGTATAAGATAGCATGCAACAATGCATATCATAAAAATAACAGTGTCGAAGAACAAAACTCTGAATTATTTTATATTCTTAACTAGTATGAAAATACAGAAAATGACAAGATGATATGTTCAGAGAAACAAAGATTATCATAGCAATACTCACAGTTATTTATATTGACCATTTGGTTGTTTCAGCAAAGTAAGTAGTACTGTTTACTGATATTTGCTTACTTGGTACATTTTCATAGCACAAAAATTATTTCCAACAAAACATTAGCACATTTCTCAGGTCAGTAAACAATTACAAAAAGGAGTTTTATTTTTTCCCTGATTATTCCACTAGCGTACATTCTGATGTTGTACTCTGATGAGCTGAACATGAAGTCTGTTGCCACAGTATTGATCCAGCTGCCTAAACACCAGTTTTCATTGTCATTTGAGAGTCCTACCTTCCCTTGCCTCCTGCTACCCATCTTAAACACCTTGTTTGTGTAAGTTCCCTGGCATATTTCTAAGCCTGTGTGAATGGCTAGCATGACTAAAATATTTCAAATATCAGTAGGTGCGCATGTTTAAGAAATTACATTCCTTCAACACTATTTTAAAGAGAGTAATCTATATGCTACTTTTCACAGAAGTCACTCATTAAGAGTATTTCAAAATATAAAAAATAGTACTAGAATTATAAGTTTTTAAGTATAATGCTAAATTCTTATCTGCAATGAGAAAATAAATAAATTCTCATTGCTATGAGAGCCACCATTCAATAAAAAATGGGAATAAATATTTACTTCTAATTAATTGTGGAGCTGATCTGGTCCATAACATAGACTATGCATGCTACAGAGAAGATATCATCTGACCTGTAAGACTTTTTCATTCACTTTTGTTCATTTACGAAAATAATACCACAATATTTCTATAATATTGAAATACTTCTTTTGGTTAATATAGAATTCATCTAAATTCTGAACGACATCCCCAAAATATAATTGTATTTACATGCTTAAAAAGAAAAGCTTTCCAGCCTTTGGTTTGTTTTATCATTTGAAATTGATCTGTTTCCACTTCGCCAACCGGAAGTCAGACACAAAAAATTTGGCTGCCCCCCAGCTTCTCTCAGTGGGGAAAAACAATGCTTATTGAAGATCACTCTTGTATTTCTATTTTCTAGATTTGTAATTCAAGTGATTGAATTAGAGTCTTCAATTTAAGGGATCTGGGCTGCATCATAAGCAAAAATTAGGGAATTGAAGATCTTGAGCCATTTGCAGACTTTAAAGATGAGCAGAAGTATGCCTTTGGCTGGAAACAAACTTTGAGTGACTGAATGTTAAATACAAATCTTTTTGAAACTTTGAAAAGAGTTGGACACTTATATCTTCTTTTGGAGTAATATTATTTATCAGTCCAAAATCCATTATATTAAAACATTTTGTGTATGTATTTACTGAATTTTATGATCTAAAACATGAATTAAGGGGCAATTTATGCTAAATATAATGATGAAAAACTATTTGTTTACAATTATCTTTTTGTATTAAACACACCATAACAAAATAAAAATGGAAAATTCCTGATTTCCCATTTTCTTCCCACCACCTCTCTTTTCAAAGTAGTTTGTTTTAAAAATATTTATAAGAACCCTTGAATAAATTGAAGTTTGATAAGCAGCTGAATTTGGATTTTTGCATGATAGATTAAATATTTAAGGATTTAGCAAAATGCATACACACAGTCAGGATTCTTACTTTGAAAAAGAGAGTTTTACTGCTGCGCCCTTCAAATGCTCATTTGATTTCTTCAAATCCGTGCAAAACTAGATTATTTTTACCTCAAATATAGTAACAGCAATTATTAACCCATGTAAACAGATTGCAGAAACCTGATAAATAATTTTTTTTTAAGGCTGAACTTAAAGTGATTTCAATTGTGTATATAAATTTCAGTTCATGAATTAATTAAAACCCAAAGTAGTGCTGAAATTCATTCAAGCGATAAAAAATATTATTTTAATAATAAAATGAAGGTCACAATAATTAGGTTTTATATTTGAGGTCAACAGAAGCATATACTTGAAAGAAAATACCTTGCATGTAAAGGGAAATGGAATTTTCCTAACATATCCTTCAATACAAAACACTGACTCTTAATTTTCATGCAATTGTCCATTATTATACACAATGATCACATCACACATGTATCTTTCAACAGCCATCCTGTCAGGCTCTTTCCAGCTCCAATACTACAATGGCTCCTTTGGTAGAATCACATTCATACAAAAAAAATTCACTCTAGATTTCTCAATCAGATAAGTGTTTCACTATAATTTAAGTGCAGTGGTCAAGCTTGATGTTCAGCTAACATTTTCATTTAATTTTAGTGTTTTATATAGTCAACAAGGTTAATTTCTTCATGAAATATTCTGAAATCCTATAAAAATAGAGCCTGACAGCCACTGGATGTTTTCTACCAATTTAATGGGTATTGAGTCAGCTCCATACTTCTAATTTTTTTTATTCCAATACTATGAAAAGCAATGAACATTGAATGACAGACATTATTCATTGCAATCTATTTAATTACTTTAAATAAACAGGTAAAACAAGCTTCTCATTTCAACTGAAGACTCATTACATTGGTGCTATGTGCAAAGGGCCTTTAGAATAAATGAAAGAGAGAATCTTAATCTATAATACAAAGAGAGCTTAAGCTAATCTTTCATAACATAACAATTAAGAGAAATCATCATATCAGTTTTATAAATAGAAGGGAATACCACTGTAGCGTTGTTTGTATTTCTTTTTACCTTCTGCATCAGTTAATCCCACTCCCGACTGCTTTATTGGTTCTTGTCCATTCTGGCTCATCTTCCCTCTGTTAAAAAAGGAAAATGGTCATAGCTGTCAATAAGACCATGAAGAAATGAGATCTAAGCAAATGGTGTACCCATGCCAAAGAATCTTGGCTTGGCACAAGATTAATTTTATTGAAAAGAAATGAAATAAATGTATACATATGTAAATTCAAGAAAAAATAAAGAGGACAAAAGCTTTTTTTCTACTGCTATTTAAACAGATCACATCACTTTTTGTTTTGTTTTGTTTTTGTTTTGGAGACAACTGCTATCACATCTTATTAAGCCTGTGCATTCCTGAAGAACAGAGCAATCAGGGGCTGTTTGCAACCTGCCTCCCATCAGTCTGGGGTTCTGCAAGCAGTCTGTATAGCTCTTCACCTCACTTTATCCTGTTATGTTGAATGCTGAGGTATTGAAGAAGTTGCTATTTGTTCTACAATATCATTACCGCAAAGGTAGAGTTTGTTTGTGCTAAGTATTTTCTTTCAGTGACAGATTTTACAATACAGGTTTGGTTCATCATAGGAAATAAGATATGAGATTTATCTTAAAGCAAGGTGAGTGGAATAAAGCATGTGCTGGTGGACCCTGAATGTAGAAAGGATCTAACGTGTATGAGAGTCTAGTTGTCTATTTTCTGTTTATGAATGTTATGTCAAAAAGTTTTTATTTCCTTTTTTAATCTTTAAACATACTTGTAAGCTCTAAGGCATGGTATTAACCACCATCAAAAACACATCCGCTACTGTGAGTTATTTATGTTACAAAGCATATAATGTGCATGATAAAAGAATTATTATTCCCTACATATTGTTCAGTTGCTTTTTACATTTGCATCCTAAATTAATATTATTTTACAGACATTCACAGAATCATAAAATGCCCTGGTTTGGAAGGGACCTCAAAGATCGTCTAGTTCCTACTCTTTGCCATGGGCTGGTTGCTAACCAGTAGATCAGGCTGCCCACGGACTCTCCAACCTGGTCTTGAACACCTCAGGGATGGGGCATCCACTGCTTCTCTGCGCAACCTGTTCCTGTGCCTTTCAGTCTGCAAGAGCACACTGCTGGCTCATGTCCAGCTTTTTGTTCCCCAGACCCCTAAATCCTTCTTCACAGTGCTGTTCTTACTGAGTTCTCCCAGTCTGCATACATATCTGGGACTGCCCCAACCCAGGTATAACATCCTGAACTTGGCCTCGTTGAACCGCATTAGGTTTATGTGGGCCATAATGCTTATACAGATGGTTACAAAGTACAGAGGCATAGTTGTTGTCATAGATGGAAATGTATTTTTCAGGGACATTAAAAATGAATAATAAGAGATTTTTACAAACTATTTTCTAAATAGAAGGCTACAAAATTTATTCATTTGTGTATAACTGTATAAAATGATTAATTTCTCTTGATATTTGAAACAATGTTTAGTAGTGTACTGGCAAATATTAAAATAAGTTAATTTATCAAACAATTCCCATGGTGTTACTGCTTAAATTTACTTAAATTCTTTTTTTTTTTTCTTTTAAATTTCATGACTAATCATTCAGGCTAAGTAAAGAGTATAAAACACAGCTGTCAACACATTTCTGCTGGTAGATCAGAAGTTCATTCTAAACAGAGAGTATATCACCAAAGATGTTTTTATACGCCAAGACTTTTTAAATCATTTTGATCATTTAATACTTCTAATTGTGATCAGTGGTCTCATGGGTATACTGAACATCCATGTACAGGATCAGCCCCTGAAGTAATTATCAAGCCTGTGTGAACATAACACTGACTAGAATTTCAGTCAAGTATATATTCAGACATATAAATTATTTTAATCCAAACCTGAAAATGTGAACACATATGTTTTTTAAAACATTCTCTGAATATGATTCTGAAGATCTCTGATGGTAACAAGTAATTTTATCATTCATTTTCATTGATTACTATGTAAACCCTTTAAAACTAACCAAATAAAACATTTGGTGTCTGTGTAAATGTTCGGTTTCCTGCTTTTCGGTATAGTGCAGCTGACTTAAGGCTTAGGAGTATAGTGAATTTATCAACAAAATACCAAATAGCTATAAGATACTCTTACACTGCTAGATAATTCACACTAAGTAACATTATGTAGATTTCAATTTAGCATATGTGTACTAAAATCAAATTAAGTGCTGCTGCTTGTGTTTCTATACACAGGAACTTTATACACCTTTGCCTTTCTCATTAGGAATGATTGCAGAATAATTTTCTTGTGATATTGTCAAATCCAATTAAAAGAATCTTTTGCCACTGGGAAGTAAAACTCATTTTGACCTAAAATTATGTTGAGTGAAAATTTCAATAAAGATTAAGCAATTGGCATTCCACAGGCTGAGCTGGCATTGCTCTCCTGGATTCCATAGATGAGAGAGAAATCCCATACTAATGACTGTTGGATTTTTTAGCCTTTTGTATGGTGTGATCTTACTAAAAAGAATGTTGAATATTTAGAAATATCACTGCTCTAGAGAATAAATTGTTTTCATTTTCTTGTTTCCCTCTTTTTATTTTTTAAGTTCAAGCTTTTTAAATCGCGTTCTTGTGACTGTTATTTCTGGACTGCGAAGGAAAACATGTAACAGCTACTACAGATACTGAATGAGCAACAACCACTGACTAATATTTTGAGAACAGCCAAAAATTCAGGCTGCAAATGTTAATCTGATGAAGAAGAATTGCTTTATTCTCTGTAAGGGAATTCCAGGAGGAGATCAGTCTGAAAATCTAAACGAATCAGCCTCAAGCATGGGAAAACTGCACTTCTAAACCATAACCCAGGTCCATCTCAAAACGTTTGCATCAAAGACTTGGATATCTTTTGTGTGACAGAAATAAATTCATGAGTCTTAGGGAGAGGTTTTGATAGTTATTAACAGTTCAACAGAGCAGAATGAAAGTATGAGCTCTGAGAAGTTCTACACAGTTAATTGCTTTTCTACTGCATAACCCAAGTCTGCAGAAGAAACTACATATGAAGATGACTGGCAAGTGAAAGTGCTACACATCATCAGTGCACAGAGGATTCAGAATATTAAAGGAAAAGCCTTACATTCTTGGGATGGGAAACAGATTATTCTCTCCTGTGGCACTGCTGCTGCCTTCACTATCCATGCTGTATCCACTGCCAAAGCTACTGACTGACGAGCCAGTGGAGACAGAACTTTCTGCAGGTCGGTGGTTAGTAGACCTTGCTGTACAGACAGGAACAATGGGTTACAAAATGCCTTCTAAAAAATCACTGTCATCCACATTAAGAAAAAATGGAATTTATCAAAATGATATGCTGTAAAGTCTTTTACTTTTTTACTTTACATTCCAGTGTTGTGGTATCATCTTTTGCAGATAATGTTTATTTTCACATAGAATGTGGTCTAAACCAAACAGAGCATCGCCAGAATATTTTTCTTCATTCATGATAATAGTTCAAATCAATGGCCTGAAGGAAAGGAAGAATGGGTTAGATTGATTAACACTGCTTTTCTGATTAAAGTCACAGAAAACCAGTAATTCGTCCAAAACATTTTGTAGGGTAATCCTTTAAATATGGTGGGCCTTCCTCTTGTTCTTCATGAAACATTCATTAAATTTTATGATTTTGAGGAAACTGAAAGGAAATATATGTATAACATCAGTAGTCATAGAAGCTGTATGAAGACCTCCACCCCCCTCTGACATAACATTGTAACCATACTATATTTCTCAACTGCTTCTACCTATCTGGATATCTCTTATTGTCTGCCTGGAACTTCAGTGCACGTATATTGATGGGATTACACTACTCGTGCTTAAAACACTTTGTTGCATGTCAGATGTATTATTTTGTGTTTTGGATACTGTTGTATAACATAAACAAATTTCTCAGTTTTCAGTCTTTAGCAAGTTGAGAAATATACGCAAGAAAGAAGACGCAGTGACATGACACATAATAATCAATTTACACAAACAGTAGAAAGATTGCTCATATAAAATAATGAAATTATCAGGGAAATATTAATATAAATCTTTTGATTTAATTTTTAAGTTTCACATAGTATATCTACTATTGTCATGCTTAATCTTTTTCTACTGATTGAGCATATATACCTAAGATAAAATACTTTGCTGTAAATTTATTATTCTGTGAATCCTTAGTGAGGTTTTCTCTTACTTTAGTGAACTGTGAAACAGTAATGCAAGCAGTTAAAAGAGATCCTACTTTAAGTTAGAATTTAATCAAATATCTAAATGGAAATTACTTAAATTACTTCAAATAAGAGCCAGAGCCCCAGTGGTGTCCTGCTTTAAGATGGTAACCAAGATTATTTTTGCATGACTGGATGAATAATATTTTTGATGAAGACCGCTGAATGCTTCCTAATGTGGGACCAGGAAGCTGAATGTGATTCTTCTAATGTACTGTAGAAACAGATTAATAATTGACACTGGATGAAAAGAATGAAGCATTTCACATGCCATTAGTCCTTGGGACAAACAGTCTCGTAAATCGCTTTTTTAAACTCTATTAACTTCATCTGTTTCACTAATGCCTACATCATTACAGAAGGAATCTGTCAATCTAAATTATTTTTAGACAAAAAAAAAATATTATTTAGCTCAAATTCTTGACTATGTACATTAATGAAAGGTTATCTTTTTTGAATGATAATGCAAATTAATAAACTGTAAAATCATAATGTTATTAGCAGATACTTCCAGTATCTCATCTGGAGGAAAAGACATCCTTGTTTTTGCAGCACAGGCAGACAGACCACTACAGTACTCTCTCTTCAGATAGCTATCAGCGTTAGCTACTCTATCATTTTCATTCTGTGGTGCTGCGAGTGAAGTCTTGTGATTAAGTTCACATGTCAGGAAACTGGTGTTGGGAAATGCTGGGCAAGAGAGATTCTGGAGAAGAGAGGTCAAGCTCCCTTTTAGAAGGCACTAAGTCAGCTTCCATATACTAAACAGCCTGTGTTGGAGCTTTATTATGCTTGCCCAAACTAAACCATCACCTCAGTTCTCACAATGGTTGAATGAGTCACCTGTATGATTTCTGATATCTGTTTGGGGTTTTGAGATTACTTTTTTGTAGTTCTTATTTGTTGTTGTTATTCTTGGTTGGTTGGTTGGTTGGTTTTTAGTGATGACATGACAAATGCCTCATAGACGAGGACAATCTGGATAGCTACACATCTGCAAAACCCATGGAAGCAAAGGCAGTATAATGTTAGCACAGAAAGCGTATCTAGTCCTGTTAAGAATGCGTTTACTCAGTAGGACATAGATCTTCACCATAACATTTGTGGTTCAAAGGGTGGTTCATATCTGGGCTCATATTTATATTGATTTTATTGTAAAATGTACTGCCTGAACTCATTTAGTATAACTGGTGGATTTCTAAAACCAGTAAGGATCTAAAAACTAGTTAAACATGTCCAAAAAGCTTGAATCCAGCCTTTATTACAGGTTTAGAAGTTTTTTACATCCATTATTAATCAAAATGTAATCATTTCCTCTGACAGAGCTATATCCTAATGAGACATTCAGTGCTATATTTTTAGTTTCTCTACCATTTTGTCTAATTTAAGTTTTTTCTGTATTGATCATTTTCTGAAATATCTCTTGCTGAAGGGGTATAATGTGCCTAAATTTAGATAAACTATGGGATTTTGAAAATTCTAAAGTTCAAAGTTTCATTTTTTTTTCTATCTTCTATATGAGAGCAATGAACTACATTAGTTTGAAAGAGGAGATGAAATTCAAAAATAGATTTACAGATGTTTCTGTGAAAATAATAAAAAAAATCTAGGTACAGAGAACTTCTCCATAACTCACGAAACATCACATGTTCTATATATCTGTAGTTCTTACAGACAAATGGAAACCTGTAAACTGCTGCTGCTGGACATATGAGGAGTTTGTATATGAAATGCTGCTGCTGCTGCTGCTGGATATATGAGAAAGCTGATGAAGGTGATGCCTGCAATATTTTGTCTGAGTTAGAATAACTGTGTTAGCTTTGTACTCTGCCAAGTTTATACATTCATTTCCAGTTGTACCCCTTGTTTTCAAACAAACACAAATGTTGTCTTAGGAACATCACAGGAAAGGCTGAATTCATTATGATGCTCTTCCAGTCTTATTAGACTAAGTTAGGTCTGTGAAGTTAAATACTTTGCTATTGATTCTCTCTAGTATTTTGAGGTACAGAGTTTAGATACTCCTTTCTGGTACCACAGAGGTGCCTGATAATGCAAGACATAGTCTTGTTTTGCCTAAACGTACAGCATTTATGTGAATAAGAATCTGTTCAAGGACAACTGCCATCTTTTGTCTATCACGCACACACAGTATAGAAGAGCTGTGTCTTATTCCTTCCTTGCCCTTTGTTTTTCCAAATTACTTCCCAATCCCTCAAAAAAATGGTTTAGCTTCTCATGTTCAAGGTGTTGCTGCCAATTACACCTGATACTGATGAAAAGACTCCGAAAGCTTCAGTAGATGGAAAAGACTAAGTTTAACTGAAAATCATTATCAAACATGATAATTTGGCTTCTTACTTGGAGAGAAGAAATATTCTTTGCAACTCCTTCTTTGTTCTCTGTTTATTCTTTTAAAAGGATATTTCATGTTTTCTAAGTATTGTAACTTCAGTGATGCCTGGGCTGTCCAGCCATTAGGCTGTGATGAACAGATATCGGAAATGAAAGATTAGTGCTCTAACACGTGCTGCTTCCTCTGAAAGATTGAACAGAATTTCTGCTATTGTTGAATTGGTGTTCTGTTGATTTCACTTTCATCCATCAATAGTACTTCTGTGAGTTCCCCTACTGAGAGGAAACGTTCTCTACTTGTTGTTGCGTCTCTAGTTGTGTTTATGGGTAGAGATTTGATACTTAGTAGCCAGCAATGCAGTGCTAATATTAGCACTTCATAATACTTTTTCTACTATCTTTTCAGCAGGGTGGCATGGGCAAAAGTTTCAGTTCAACCACTCTTCTGAATTGTACACAAATACTTGGAAGAGTTCTTGATTCCGTAAAGGGATTCTTCCAAATTCTACAGAATTGGGAAATAATGCTGTCCCTGATGTAAGACTTTTTATCCTAGAGTGATCATGATGAAACTGATACATTTTTTTATTCAGTATTGTTTACAAAGAAAAAAAAAAGTTCCTTTGACAGAATAATATCCATCCACATATTCCCTAATGTCTTCTTGGAAAAAGATTCATGATTTAAGAAAATTTGGCTTATGGACACAGCAGGGAAAACAGGTAAGTCCTGCTGTCGTATATATTGAATTCAAAGAAAAGAAGAGAATTGAAGATACCACCTTTTTTTTTTTTTTTTTTCCTATAAATCTGGTTTTTCAATAAAGGTTTTTGTTTGTTTGTTTGTTTTGTTTTGTTTTGTTTTAAAAAATATAATGTAAGGAGGATATTCACACAAAACCTTTTGCCATGAAGAGTCAAATCAGTCAGAAGCAAAAGAGAAACTGTCAGCCACTTCAGCTATCCTTCTAGAGTGAACAGATGTGGGGGAAAAGGGAAAAAAAAAGGAGAATAATACAAAAAAGCATGACTGAGAAATTCTGTGAATAGAACAGCCTCAGCTTTCTCCTGGTCATTAAATTGCAGAAACTGTGTTTTCTTCCTTTCAAATGTATATTCCACTTCTCAGGTATCTGTTTGGAAGTGACAACTCAACTATCAAAACACATCGAGAAAGACAGTCCAGTTTGTAATCCAAACAGAAAAATGTCTTTTAGCCAGCATTCAACATTAAGCCTTGAGATTTTGCCTTTAATTGTCTGAAAAAGAGTTATCTTGAGCTTGCAGTCTTGTGACAAGCCCTGAGCAACAAAGAGGGCTGACACCAACCTGTACAGCAATGCAAGTCTACAGAAGCAGGTGAAACCACATATCTACTTTGGATACTTATCAGCCTGGACCGATAATGTCACACACACTGTCTTCAGGCAGAAGATTGTCTATTATTCACTCTCTTTCGTCTTCTTTTTAAATATACCATACTCTCACTGTCCCAAACTTGCTGTTTACATACTTTTAAGAAGATTTTGCTAGCAATATAAAGAAGTACTGTTCCAACTTGATCTATGAAGTTCTACAGAGATAACTAAATTCTGTTGATGGGTCTGTCAGCTGCATGTTTTGTGAACATCCAACAGAGTAAAGATATGGAATAAATAACCAGTGAGAAATGCCCAGAGTACTTTAAAACCAGAGTACTTTAGATCATGGTCTCACCTATTTCAGCCATATTTGTATATCAGGCACACTTTGACCACACACCAAGAAGCGATATTTTGTGAGTTTTCTACTTAACTTTTTGCAGAGTAATTTACCGTTTGAAGTGAGTAATGGTGGAAGAATAGCTCTAATCTGAAAATGTGGTAATGGTATTTCTTTACCCAGCAAAGCAATTCTGATGAAATGATTTTTTTTTTTTAATGTGCTCCATAGGCTTCAGCTACTGTGTAATAGACTTTTGAAATAGTTATCAAATGAAGAATCCGAGCAATTTCCTGGAATTCAATGTCAGCTTAAAATGGTGGAAGAGTAAATAGCAGGAATAGTCAAAGCATAATGTGCCAACTTTTAGACTAAAACAGGACTCAAAAGAGCCTCAGATTACTGCTGTCTGCAAAGAGTGAGGACATACTGTTCTTGTTTTGATAATGATTCTTGGAAATGGGTTATTTGTAGGAACGTGAAAGCCTTTTATCTTGGAAAGTAAGAAACTGGTGGAGGAGTTTATATAAAACAGCTTTGGGCAATAAATTACATGTGTGAAGTTAGTATCCTAAATTACTGTAGGAACTGAAAACATATCATTGCCTATTAAAAGTATGAAAATGGGAGCCCAGATAAGGAGATATTTAAATCCACAGTCAGTCCAGTACAAAAGATTTACAGAACCTAGGAATCAGTTTCCATTCACTGTACATTGTTGTGAACACCAGTTTGCAATAAAGATAATTTCTGTTGATTTTAATATTTTATTATATTTTATTATTATATTTTATTTTATTGTTACGTTGTTAGAAATTACAATGTGTTGGCTCAGACCTGTATCATGGATTTTACACTGATAACAATATCCTATTGATAAATAAGTCAGACCACATTTTTGTGTAGCTTTAACCTGTTGCTATACTGACACTTAAGTGAACTCTTGCCAAAGTTGGTGTATGCAGGAGCCAAAAGCAGGCATATTGCCTTTTGAGCTAAGGTTTTTTTTTTTTTTTTTTTTTTTTTTTTTTTTGTTTGTTTGTTTGTTTTTGAGCTGGAGGTCTTCAAGAGGTGCAATTTGACAGACTATGTGATCTGAATACACTTACTAAAATGTTTATGCGCAGTGTATTACTAACTATTGTCTCAACTTTTAAAATTGTTGACTCATAGAGAAAATCCGTCTCTCCTACCAGCATTAGCTCTAATAGTAGACCATTCTCTGACCAACATAATCATTTGATACACAACTATTTGGGAAGTAATATCTTCCTACGTTATCACAAAAAAAGATGTTGAGTGGCAATGGAAAATGTAGAAGATGAAATGTTCTATATGAGATGGGAGACATGCATTAGTTAGTTTTTTTGTTTGTTTGTTTGTTTTTCCAGAAAATGCTGTGATTTCAAAATGCCAGAAGTTTTGGGTTGAAGAGCTTTTGGGCTGAAGAAACTTTGTCACATTAGGTGAACATACCTATTGAGTATAGTACAGAAAAAATGATAGAATTTGCTGTCACTACCTCCTTGTGATATCTTTCTGTTATCAGTAGATATGTTGGGATCTTTAACTGAAATACAGTCTATTTTCATTTTTCTTGAACATTTGCTAATTCAGGTCAGGAGCAGAGCAGTACTTTCCTCCTGGTGTTTGTTTTACATGTGCCAAGCAACACAAGGGGTACACATTAAGCAGCTAAAAGCTCTGATCTCTGTTGGCATCTACCATGATCTGCATATTCAAGCAAGAACATATTGACTCAGCCTATCTCTCATGAGTGCCAGTTTGGAAGAGTAGAAAGAAATTCATTAGAGTACAATGATATCCAGGTCTAGACTATGCACTTAGCTATTCAAATACTGATATATTGTGCTCCAAGTATCCTAGGAAGAAACAGAGTAGTCTTCTAAATATTCTCTTATTTGGTTTTAAAATATGTTTTTCCATTGAGTATTTGATATTTTAAAGTAATAAATTTAAAAAATGTAAACAGTATATTTTGGGGCAAAACTAACACATCTCCTCTGCAAATAAAGACAGACACCCCATTGAATTATACCCCTTAGGTAGGTATATAAAACATCTGTGTAGATACCAAAGCTACGTATGAAACTGAATACTTTAAAAATGGCCATTTGTGTGTGTGAGGTGGAGTTAGTGCACCTTCCTATTTCATTTGCTGAATTTACTTCTACTTCTGTTGCTGTAGTGAAATTATGTTCTTCATTATCCTTCTCACTTGTATTATTAGAAGTTATTAAAACTAAGCTATGTAGTTTATTTCTTTTTAACTATTATCTGTGTTAGAAAAGGCTTTCTACATAAAATCAGGAAATAACTATTGCATATGCACCTGCATTTTTATATGCATATATACAGAGAACCAGTAATTATAATATTTGAAATTATTTAATTATCTAGAGAACTCTAAAATCATTTATTATTCTTTAAACATAAGTGACCTACCAATAAATTTCCACATAACAGGCAAGATCCTTCTGCGGGATAAACTACTGACATAAAAGCAGATGATGGGCTGATTTATGCTATCTCAAAAACTGACTAATCTGGTGGATAAACCCTAATACACAGTTTATGCTGAAAGGAATGTGATTAATTTTATGTGAATGTATAATCGGCTGCGATTCAAATTTTTCACAGAAATGAATTCAATTTAACTTAAACTTCTGTCTCCCTCTGGCTTGCTTCCCTTGTTGCTTCTGTCTTCAAAGGATTTACTCTGAAATTTTATTGTTCCTTTCTGAAAGGTGTGAGGGGAATGTATATTGTGCAATTTGTTTAGTTGCAGATTGCACTCTTATCTCTCACAGGCAACAAGGACACTATACTTCAGGGTATATTTTTAATTAAGTGCTGTAGTTAAATATTGGCTTTTACAAATGTGCTGGACAAAGTCTTCTGTTGTAGCTTCACCTTAATTTTAAAACAGATTAATTAAAATACATTTTTTACTGTTTAAAATAAAGAAATAGTTCAGTCTAGTAAACTTAAGGGGATGTACACCCTCCTCATTCACAGCATTGTGAGTGATGTTTTTGTTTATGATTCCCTTTTTACTTCTCATCAGAAATACAATTAACTTAATAACTAATAAAATGTATTCTATGGGAAAGGTCATAGGTCCAGAAGTAGAGAACAATTTCTTTTGTGCATTCTGAGGGTTCTTTTTGTTTGGTTTTGTTTAAGTGGCATTCCAATTCACGAGAAAACAAAAAACAAAAAACAAAACAAAACAAAAAACCCACAATGCTAAGTTAAAGGAAGAAACTCTTTCTAAGGGTTCTCTTAAGTTATGTGTGGAAGGACTGATAAATATACAACAGAGTAGATTTTTTTCCCGTCACTGTTGGGGAAATATCACTATATTGCTACTACAATGTATACTTGGCTTGAAAAAACAGCCATCTTAAAAGGTGATATTCTCCAAAAAAAATTAGATAAATTAATGTGATAATAATATTAATAATAATAATAATAATGTTCTACTTTATCTGTAACGGCTTTCTTAAGAAAGGGCTTTTAACTTTAGTGACAAAAAATGCAAAATCAGTCCTTATCAACTTGCTAAGTCAACAGCTCTATTTCATAAAACCAGAGGCCAATAAAATAGATAGTGATGGGGGTGGGTAACACAACCATGAAGCACCCCTGCAGGATTGGACTTACAAACTCATGATGCCCTATTATTTATTATGTGCAATTGTCTCAACTTTTAGAATTGTTGAATTAAAGGAGAAATCTCTTTCCTTCACCTCTTCTTTTTCACTCAAATAACTTTGGAAATTGATTTATCTTGGTGTCTTTTTAATTTCAGCTGATAACCATTCCTGGTTTAATTTAAACACTCCACAAAACTGAAGATAACTAATCAATAACCCTCAGAATTGTAATTATTAGCCCACCTTACACAAATAAATTAGAACAAACTAGTTTTTGAGTAGTAAGAAGCCCAAGGTTCTCACAGTCTGAAACCAAACTTGTCAAAATTGTGAAGGCCTTTGTGCATTACCTGCATTTGTCCAAAGTAAAAAGACAACAGTACAATGTGTTTCTGTAGTAACTCCAACCTCATTAATATATCATTGATATAAATTATGGCTCTTATTCCTAGGTCTCTATAACACGCTTCTAAAATTTCTCTCAGCCAAATGTATATTGATACATATTCTTTTCAGAGTTTCGAAAGTAAAGATGCTAGCAGAACAGTAGCAATTAAAGCCAATAGCCTGGATCTTTATCCTAAAATTGTGTGTGAACCTTGCTTCCACCTCATATCATAAGCAAAAGAGCTTAGCATTGTTTCTCTCAGCCAAAATACATTGTTAGACTATAAGTCTTTACGAAAACTGTCTACAAACATGACACCATAAAAAGTCATGAGTTATGTAGATTTCTATGGTATACATTCCAGGAATAGGATGGATCTTTCAGTTACAGTACCTGAACTATTGTCATGATCTACTCCAGGCTCTGCCTGAACTGAGTGTTGGAAGCTGAGATGTAGAGTCTGGCCACATGCATGAGTGTAGGAATATATTTTTAAAGAAGCTTTCTTAAAGCTTTCAGAGAAGATACAACTCAATGTTTCTAAATGCAATACTTAAAAATACTAGTTATATTTACCCTTGTTAATTTGCCATTTCTCCCTCACACTATTTAATGACTCATTGTGTTTAGTGTATATCATCTGAAATATCATGCCCTCTTTCTCTCTTACATTCTCAACTATAATTTATTGCTCATGGTATATAATAGCATCAGCCAAAAAATCTGCAATGATTCCTTTGAGGTTGGAAAGGGAATACACACAAGAGAAGATCTGGGAGTCCAATCTGTAAGTTTATTTGGATAATCCCTCTGATTCCTTGAAAATAACCAAAATGTTCCAGAAGTCAATAGAACAGTGTCAATTTGAATCAGCTGAGATTCTGGCTCTTTATTTGTGATGAATGGTTAAGTTGATGATATATAGAATTTAGATTTGATGAACAGATGCCTACAAGTGGAAAGTAAGAAACTGATTGAGCTATACATGGATAGAAACTTTCCTTTCCACTGGTTGGGTTAAAAAATTATCTATGCCTATGGCATAACAATACTGGGAGAGAAAAAAGAAATTGTAATGTTCCAATTAGAATTCCAGAAACAAAATGTGCAATTAGTTTTTTGTCACAGGGTATGTTTAATCATGCTTAAACAGTCTAACTTGGTTGCGTGCTCACATTAGCTGACAACATGAGGAAAACTATACAAATTTTCAAGAGAAGTCCTCCAGTGGAATGGAAGTATATATGTATTTTGTTTTGTAACAATTCTTAGCATAGTTTTTTTTTTTTTTTTTTTTTTTTTTTTGTTATGCAATTATGTGCTGATGTGGAAAAATCAAGCAGAGTTCTTGATTCATGTTAACATTTACAGCACTTAATGGAAGGATAAAATAAATAATTAAATATTGCAGCAAATTAGTAGACATGGCAAGAAGGATTTGGGATGTGTTTTGTTTCTTAACCATGCCCTTCTGCTCACCTCCTTCAGGCTTGACTGGTCCATCAGACATCACTTTCCTGAGGGCTAGTTGGCTTTGGTCTTTGTTGTCATTGGCTGGTGGAGGCAGATTGTCAGACTGAGTTCTTTGAATAGGGAGGACTCCTGCTATGCTGTGTCTGTGCTGCTTCCTGGCATGATTAGATTGACCGCTTTTATGTGCTGCTGTGGCAGTGTGGGTGAAATGGAAACCCAGAGTATGTATCCTCAGATGGAACCAGCTTAAATGTTATTCATGCAAACAGAGGTGTTTTTTTTCTGTATTTAAATAAGTAGTGTTTTCAAACACCAAAGAGACACCACATGCACAGCATTAAAGAGTACTAAAACTGGCTGTTTCTTTTATTAATGATGGTGAAGGCAAGGGAAATCTTTTCCCCCTAGTTTTTGCATTACATTATGGTAAGTTTATGGCACATCAACAAATCCTGAAGACAAACACAATGAATCCACAGTCAGAGAGTTTGATTTGCCATTAATTAAACCCTCAACTAACAAACAGATGCTGGTATGATAGCTATGGAGAGCTATCCTCTTGAATGTGAAAGTTCTAATTTATTAATCTATTTAAAGATGTCAGATAAAACCCATCCTGACCTATTAATCAATGTGTGGCAGAAAAATTCCTAGAAAGCCTGTATAATAACAACTGACTTAGCTCTAAATTCCAACTTTGATAACATGGTAACACTGTCAAAAACTACTTGTTAATTATTTTGTGTGCTTAATAGTTTTCTGTATTGCTGTTCTGCTTATCACTAATGTTTTTATGTGAGAGATAAAGAAGGTTGCTTTACATTTCCCTTCCAAAAGCTGTTAGATACAACCATGTTTCAAAAATTGGTATATTAGTTATGCTGTTAAAAAACTTTTCTTCCAACTTCAAATCTTTTGTATATGGTACTGTCCTGCTTGATTACTATTCATAGGTACAGCTTAATGTTAGTGTGTTCTCGGTACCTGTGTGCAACTTGCAAAACTGGCAACTGCATCTCTGCAGGTTTTTGTTACTTAATTGGTAGCTATTTAGTGACATCAAAGCATCATCACACCGTGGAACTCTCTGTGAGTCATGCACAGCTGTGAAATATCATGGACCATGAGTGAAGGAAGTGATGGAGAAACAGCCAGTTTCACTGCAGTCTATATAAATTAAAATAAATAAATAAAATACATCTAAATACAAGAGTATATTGTAATTATATGTATTCACACACGGGCACACAAAGAAACACATTGAAAGAGTGAGCACAGTGTGCCAAGAACAGAAAAAAAAAAAATAGCCAAGAGGGAAGGACAGCAGGGAAAAAGGCAACAGATGAACATTAAGCTGCCATGCTGAGGAATTTATTTGCGTCTTTTACTTGGTTGAAGGCGAAGCTGTTGGACAGCTGCTTCAGCAGCGGCGATGGCTGCCCCAGCGTCTTCAAGGTGGGTTTGAGTGACGCTGGTTTTGCTTTGGCTGCGGGATGGCCCATGAGAACGTAGATGTCCTTCAGAAGAAGATTTGGAGCTCCCTGGACTGCTGTGGGATTTCTCAATGGTGGGCACCTGCATGTCTACCAAAGAAATGGAGAAGTGCAACTGTTGCAATTGTTTATTAAAAACAAACTCATTTTCTTTCTTTCACTTTGCCATCCTAGTTACATTCTAGAACAAAGAATAAAGATTAAGCTGTGCAACACCATTCAGGGTCTTGGGACATACTGTGATTAGGAAACTCTCATTAAGAACCTGTTTCTATTTCCTCACCATTTCCCAGGGAATAATTCATTTATTATTGGACTTCTAACATCTGTTAATTATGCTTCCTGAACTGGTCCACTCTGGTTGATTAGAAGTAGACTAAAGCCTGATTTGTTTCTTGCTTTCTACTTCACTAGCGTGTGCAGAATAACCAGTATCCCTTATGCTGGTAATCGAATCTTAGGTAATGCAAGCAGATTTACTCTCTCTCCTGAAGAATGATTGGTCTAATATCTTGTGTACTAACTTCTGATTTGGATGTAGATCTTACATAGACACCAATTGCTACCAAAACGTAGCACTGAAGTAGAAAGGAGATGGAGCAAAGCCTTATCTCTCAGAGGTTCTCATCTGGATTGTATTTTGGAATGCAATTGTGTTGATATTGCAGATGTTTCTTTAAGAGGGCACTGGCCCCTGAGTACTTAGTATTAAAAAAAAAAAAAAAAGAAAGAAAGAAAAAAAGAAAAGAAAAAAAAAGAAAAAGATAAATTTCTTGGAGCAGAAGACATTGAGATCAATTCTCCTTTTGTAAGCACTACTAAAATTCTACTATATCAGCTCCACTGATTTCCATTGTAATTTAGATATACTACAGCCCATTATTATCGACTAGAGATGCATATGCATTATTATAGTATAATAGCTATTCTATAAAATATTAATGTGGCATTGATGGAAGATGAAATGCCATAGAATATTTAAAGAACATGAAAAATTGAAAGTTAAAGACATATTGAATTTAGAAAAAGTTACCAGAAAAAAAATAGTCACAGAATCTATAGAAGATGTAAGATCATATAGCTTAAAGGGTGATGTTTTAATGACACAAATACTCAATGAGCTTGTTAGCATGGATTGGGCCAAACTAAGCATTAGCACAATGAATTAACCACAGAGAGAAATAAGATTTTAATAAAAGTGTATGCAAATTTCATAACAGTATCTTTATTTTTTCCATTAGAACTCAGAAATAGCAAATGTTTTCCTGTCACCTGGGAAAAAATTCAAATCAAGTGCACTGAGTTACTCCTACCCTTGGAAGGGTCTGGGAAGATTCCATGACTCCTGCTCTTGATGACAGATGGTTTTGGAGATTGCTGGCTATTCTGTCCGGAATGAGATTTCCCATGATCAATGTTCTCACTCTGTTCTTTCAAAGGATACCACCGAGGAGTGTTGTCAAGCTGAGAGACACTGGACAAGTCGATCAATACCTGTAAGTGAACCAAAACACAACATACAGCCTATATCTGATCTATTAATGATGGTGTACGGCAGAGGCATCTACAGTTCTGCTAGCAGAAGCCACAATCAATCAAATATAAGCATTTCAAAGTATAAAAGGTTGGGTGCTGACAGATTCAGGACTCTGCTCACAGTCTAAACTAGCCTGATGTAAACCAGCTGTGGTTGGAAACCCACATTTATTAGTATGTCATTGTGTATACAGTAATACATCTCAGCAAAATCTTGGTATGGGATACGAGCTTAGACAAAGCTCCGTATCAAGATGACTAAATAGGCTGAGGAGCAGTTTGAGCACTAGCTTGATGGCAAGATTAAAGAGGGTACTCATCATTCTGCCTCTGTATAGACACATCCTAACAGAAGAATTTTGTAGTCACTTTCTTCTTTTTGTCAATATAAAAAAAAGGTGTAAATTATGTTTGTATTTAATAAGGTCTTTGGTACTATGAGACTGGGTCTTGTTCCTTTCAAAATTGAGTAAATCTACAGAATTTGCAACAGAAAAAGAAAAGAACAGGGAAACTTTTGCATTTCAGCGATATAGTTAATAGGCAAACCATGAAAACTTCACTGGAAGGAAAAAGAAGGAAACAAAACCATAATGTGGCAATGAGAAGCAGAGCTTAGTGGGAAAAACAAAAACAAAAACAACAATAAACACAGTAGCTAAAAGTCTGCTCTATGCCATTTACATTGTTAGCTGGAGTTTGAAAAATTTCTTTTTATTTTTTATTTTTTAATTTAAAGAACATTATTACCAATAAAGACCCTTAATGGACTTGTGGTACAGAAAGCAAGGAGGTATAAACTACTAACAGGTCATCACAGTCTTGAATGAAAGAACAGACAAGAATAGCTTTGCATTTGTCACTAAGGTGAAAGAGTTAAAACTAATGTCAGATAGAAGTTTTAAAAGTGCTAGGCAAGGTTTCTTTGGCAGTTTATTGCAAGGCTCTGAATAAAAGGAAGCCTCTTCAAGCTTACAGACAGACAACTTTCCTCATATCTGTTTTTTTTTTTTTTTTTTTTTTTTCCTATGAGGTTAGAAGCTTTTTTTCTTTCCATTTTTTCTTTCATCCTCATAGGCTGTTTATGACCTGGCTTGGTCTCTCTGGTTAAATCTATAAATATTCTGAACAAACAAACTACTTAG
Source organism: Gallus gallus (assembly GCF_016699485.2). Lineage (NCBI taxonomy): Eukaryota > Metazoa > Chordata > Aves > Galliformes > Phasianidae > Gallus > Gallus gallus. The sequence goes on along the minus strand of NC_052532.1, from coordinate 10,208,655 downwards.
CATCCTCTCTAGTATGGTTTTTTGGTAATGGTTTGAGGAATGACTTGGTTAACATGGTTACAAATTGTTCCAACTAGACAATATAGGCTAGTGGCTCTGTTTTGAAGAGAAGAGGGTTTATTCTCACAGATGTGAATCGTGATACACTATTTGACTTTGGTGGCATGCAAGCAGTGATGGCTCCATTCAATTTTCTAGCAGTCTGTGATGCTCAGTGCCATCTGTGCTTGTACTTTTGTGCAAGCCCTTGAAAAAATTCCTTAGGCCAGAATTTGGATATCCTTTATTTGATGTTACTGTGCATTATTCCTCTGGACTTCAAAATACTCCTGAAATACACTGGATAGTCTTCTCCATTTTTCCGTGAAATATTGTTTTCATATTTAATTTTGAATGATTTAACAAATAAAATAATTCTAGAGGTTGAAAATATTTGAAGGCAAAAGTTTAAATCTTCTTCTAGAGTAGCTGCTGAAACATCTGTTTTCTAAATGTCCTAAATAACAATGACGTAAATATTTAGTAAAGCCCTGCTATCAGGTGAAATGCTGAATTTAACAGGAAACCTGATGCAGCATACAGGAAATAAGTAATCATGTAGCCACTTCCTATACATTTTAGTAGTTGTTCAAATAGTGACACTGATTGCTAAGTTTTATAGTAATGCAATTGGACACTGGAGCTGAGCTGAGTGCGCTTTAGCTAAATTCATAAATTCATGCAGACTAAACTGAGTTACTCTGTATAAGAACAGTAATTTGAGCAATTGATTTTTCTGGGCTTCTAATTATGATTCTTTTTGACAATAACATTTTTAATTAGTTCTTTGACATCCTAGTTATTGTTTATAATTCTAAAATATTTATTCATTTGCTTTTAAAAGAGAGACTGCTTCGAATGATCCCTCATCGTGTTCATTATTAATTACTAGTGTATTCAGAATGAGTCTTACAAGATTTTGCCTTCACTTACACATTGACAGTGATGTTAACCATTTTCACTGTTAAAAAGGAGAGCCCGAAGCAGCAAGACCAAATAACTCACCTTGCAGTTAGTTGCACATGGTGTAAACGTGTATCGATAGCATAATTTAATGACTGATACTAACATGCAATTCATCAACTTTCTAACTAGTCAGAAAGAAGGAAAGATACTTACTTCACCAAGGAAGTCATTCGAGGAGAATCTATCATAATCCCAGACAGTTACTTCCAGTGTTTTCTTTTTCAGCTGCAATTAAGTAAAAAAATAAGTAAACCCACTGCCATCATAAACTTCAGATCAAGTGAATGGTGGTTTCATTTAATTATCTTCTGCTTGTACCTTTTTTCATAGTTGTCATCTAGGCAGTTTTGTCTTCCCATTAACTTTGACATCAGGAAAATAATTTGGGGCTATTATTTGCTATCAATACAAATAGGCCTATGTTTTACTCTTTAGGGGTTTCCACATGTTATTTGTGACTGCGTGTGTGCCCACCACAAGAGCCAACATGATTTCAAAGCCCCACTCCTGTATTTTTGCAGCTTTTCTCATAATCAGGATTGAGTTCTTGAACATTTGGCTAAAATGCACTAGAATATGGATTTCCTATGTATTATTTATATAAATAAAACTGAAACAATTTCATCTATGAAGATCTGGCTTTATACTTCTAAAAGTTCAGTGTCATCAATGAACCTTTGCAAGCAGTCCAGATATTCAGGACAAGTTGTACTGCTAGGTAGTAATGACAGCTATCAAAACCTACCATTTGAAGACCTTGTTAAAAATGACAGTTGGGTCAAGCACTGTTTTTTTGTGTTTTTTTTTATCACTGAGTATCATCAAGTCCAACTCCTGGCTCCACACAGGACCATCTAAAATCCAAACCCTATGTCTGAAGAGCATTTTTCAAATGATTTTTGAACTCCAGGAGTTTGAGGCTGTGACTACTGCCCTCAGAAGCCTGTTTCAGGGTCTGATTGCTCTCTTGTTGAGGAACCTAGAACTTTTTCCTTATACCCAATCTCCCTGACACAGCTCCATGTCATGTTTTGGGATCTATCACTGTTGCCAGAGAGATCAGCACCTGTCTCTTTGTGCTCTCTTCATGAGGAAGCTGTAGGCTGCCATGAGGCCTTCCCTTGATTTCCTCTTCTCTAGGCAGAGCAAACTAAGTGACCTTAGCCACTCCTCATACATCTCACCCTCCAGATGCTTCAACATATTCATAGCCATCCACAGGTGTTCTCTAAAAGATTTATGTCCTTATTATACTGTGATGCCTCAAACCACACATAGTATTCAGAGTGAGGCTACACCAGAGCATGGCAGAGAGGAACAATCCTTTTCTTTGACTGGCTATCAGCGCTGTGCCTGGTGCATCCAAGGGTATGGTTGGCCTGCCAGGGCACACTATTGATTCATATTCAACTTGTTGTCAAACAGAACCCCTCAACTCTCTTCCACAAGGCTACTTTCCAGCCTCTCATTCATGATTGCCTCCTCCAAGGCTAAACAAACCAAGCGACTTCAGCCATTCCTCACATCTTCCCCTCTAAATTTTTCAGTAAAGGTCTCTATGAAAAGATAGCTCAGAACAGAGAAGCTGTCAACCAAAGTTGTTGGCCTTATTGGAAAGATTGACCTGAGTATCATCCCAGGGATCTCTGGGGACAAATGGGAAGAAGAAGATTGATGGGAATCCGAAGAAGAATGATTATTGGTGTTTTATACTGAGGCAAAAGGCTAGCAAGTTGTTGATGTGTTAATTTGTCTTGACAGACAGAAAGTCAAAATCCTGGGGAATGAGATATCTATGAAATCAGACTGAAGTTGTAAGTGTAGAAGACTAGCATTTCCTTTCAAATTTTGCTTTCCCTTGGTTTAACATAACAAAGATCCAGACATTTTTTAATCACTCTATATTGCCTTTAATAATTTCATTTTATTATTATGTATTATGAACATCTTGTGCTCCCAGCTAATTTTAGAAAAATGAGTAAGTGCACAAATCCAGTTTCTTTGGAAAACCAGTTAAAATTTTTATATCCTGGTAAACCCACACAAAGAAAAATTATATTTTTAGCATGTAGATTGTATTCCTTAAGAAGATAAAAATATTGACAGCTAAGATTAAATAAAATAATAATAGAAAGTAATTTCTTAATTTTTTCTTTTTAAATCCTACCTAATTAAGGAACTTTTAACACAGACTTCTTACAAATGCCTGCCAAAAATAAACAAAAAATTGTGCAAGGGAAAGGTTCCCTCTTGAACAACTTATGCAGAATAGATGTAACGTTGATTTCCTTGACTGAATAAAATTTCTTTTCTTAAATGTTCCAAGACAGCATTGATGTGAAAATAACCTAAAAAATAAGCTGAGAAATCACTGTTCCATGCTACTTTAAGTTTCCTGGGTTACACAATTTCCTACTAGATGCTACATTGAGTATATGTACTTTTGTCCTTGAAAACAGGAATACCCTAAATACTTTTCAGAAATGCATTGTCTCAACTTTTCCTATTCTGGGAGGACATGTTAATTTCTTGTTACAAGTGATGACTGTGCAAGGACAGAGAGAAAAATGTAGAGATCCAGGAAAAGAAAGAAAAAATAGATGTTGAAAGATTTTTGGTGGAAACAGAAAAATGAAGATATTCAAGTAACTACAGCACTACTTCACTAGCATTTTTTACATTAGTATGATAATAAAACTGTGCTGAAAACTTGCTGTATTCTATTTCTTTCAGATATCTATTCTAAGCCTCTTAGTTCAATAAGGGTCCTATAAAATATTATGACAATGAAAAATCGTCTAAAGACCTTTATTAAGCAGTGTATGAAATGAGTTTCAAAGAGGACAGAAATTTGGTTTTCTAAAGATATATTTATGTACTAAAGGCAAAGAACTTTAGTTCTTTTTAAAAGGAGTAATTATACCATCACAGCAAAGTAAGGTTTTGCCTTACATCATCCAGTTTTTTTTTAGTTAATGAAACCAAAAGTTGAGATCTCCATCAAGAGTTTAACTGGTAGCATTACTGAAAATGATTTTTCTGAAATAGCTTCCACATGACAGTAGCTTTCTGCAAGTAGACAATGCACTCACAAGAAAATGAGAAAGTTCCCCTACAAGACAGAGAGCCGTTTGATCCTGCTAACTTTAAACATGTGGTAAATCTCATTTGAGCTCAGAACATGATGTGAAAATACTGTTACTAAGCCAAAACTACTTTTGGGCTTTGTCATGTGGAAAAGAAAGAAAAAGGGGGAAAAATAGGGAAAAAAAAAAAAAGAACAAGGAAGAGAGAAAGAAATAGAAGAAGTCTCTTTTCTTCTTTCTTGAGAAGTAAAAATTTTCTTAAAAGAGGATACAGAGAAAAAGAAGAATGAAGTGCTACATACTGCCTCAGCTAAACCCTTAGATCAGTTAGGGTTATGAAGCCTTCAAGAAACAGAGATTTCCACAGACATTCCCAGATGTGATTTAAATTGTTCTATACCAAGGAAATGAAATCTCTTCTGAATTTTGTTGAACAGATTCATATTTTAAGTCTCACTGTTAAATGTGAACATGTATCTCTAGACTACATAAACATTTTTGAAAAAGAAAATGGTAGGATCACTACTTTCTGTGAACTGGCATGGCTTTTGAAACCAAGAGTTATGCTGATTTCTGCATCTACTTCAGCAGCTTTTGTCTTTTTATTTATTCCTTGTATTCCATTATCATTTTCAGAATTAATTCATTTGTACTTTTGACATGCTTGTGATTGCAATGCACACAAAAGACCTTTTTTTTTTTTTTTCTGAATAAAAAGAAAAGAAAAAAATATTGATATTATGAACTCTACCAGCAGTAAGGAAATAGTTCCAAAGTTCACCCAAATTTTGTAAGATTTCACACAGCTTTGCAAAACTGCCAGTAATGCTGTTTCCTTCACAGAAAGCACTGCAGCCTGCACAAATAAAACAGCAAATTGCACTGAATAGTGCTATCAGTCACGCACCTGCTCCGTGGAGATATTTTTATAAATGACTGTCTGATTCCACTCAGGATTCAGGCTTTTCTGCACATACTTAGTTCTCCGCTTGTACTCAGCACTGAATTTGAACAGAGGAAGGAAGCATTACATTAATGATCTTTTGCTTCTTCCAGTTTAAATACAAAACAAAACCAATCCACATCTACACACACACACACACACACACACATAAAAACAAAACAAAACAACAACAACAACAACAACAAAAAGAACTTGGGGTTGCAAGAGGATGATGACAGCCTATGGCTTTTTTTGCTACACCTAGTTTTTTTTTCCTGACATGGTCTTTTAAAACATCTTCTGACTCTTCAGTGATGTCTCTCTGCTTATAGCTGTTCTAATGTAAAGCATCAGTCAGCAAATGCACAAATGCTTTACTCTCTCATTATAGATGTTTTACTCTGATTAGAAATGACAGTGATAAGCATCGATTTTTTTCCAAGACCATCCTCTTATTAGCACTTTAAAGTAGCAGGAATCCATTATATTTATAGTTTATAGTCTCTAATTACAGGATTCCTATCTCACTAGAACATTTAATGAAGGCCATGGGGTATATAATATCCTGTTAATGATAGAAACACTAATTTCTTATTGATCCTGTTCTCTGCATTTGCCTCTAACCATCCTGGAAACAAACATAAAAGTACACCAACCTCATGATTGTTTTTATCAATAGCCAGGAATAAAAAAAAAATTGCCTGCATAATCTGTTTCTAAAAAAGAGTTAATAGTGCTTTCTCTTGTACTTTATATTTCCTGAGGATGCAGAAAGGAATACACAAACCTCTAATAGAATATGGATTCATCTAGTGCTGTGAGCTTTGATGTCTGATCTGCTTCCATTCCAATTTTAATGTAATATAAATTTTAATGGAGATCTCAAAAGAGCTGGGTAGGAGAACATGAAAAGCTTTTAATATTTTGAAAACCCATGAAGATATAAGGCAATGAACTTAGTTATGCCACTCTGCAAGTTAACTTCTCATTGACTTCTATTCAAAGCTCTCATACTGTAAGGTCATACATCTGCTACTAGAACAAATGTGTCCAGGGCTCTTTCCAGTGGTAAAGCCAAGCCAAACACAATGACCTGTATCTGTTCTATTAAACTCTTATGGTATCTGTACATTCATATTTAGTAGTGAGCCTTTCTACTGATTTTCCCACTTCTGACTTGTGATTGAACTCTGTTTTAGTTCACGTCGTGGTATAGTCTGAGTTAATGAACTAGATTCCTTTCAAGTAAGATTAATTCAGAAAAATCACATCAGAGACTCAGTTAAATTGGCCAGCCATGAATATGTAGTGTGCATGGTACCAGATTGGTGTGGGTCTGAATTAAGTATGCAAAACATGCACGTTTCCTTGATATATATACATATACATATATATATAAATGCTTTTTGCAGCAGTTTCACTAAACAAACTCAATACTCCTTATTCTCCAAAAAGGAAAGTATTTATTAAATATGTTCATTGAAAAGACATCTGTTGACTTGTTGGGCCAGCATTCTACTTTTAAAGAGTGAAGGTTGAGTTACAGTTATTATGTATTTAGCCTTTGTTGATACTAGTGTACCTTGAGAACAGAATTTTGCTTTATATTTCCAAATCCAGGACAAATTAGTAGGTCCAATTACTAAAAATTCAAATACACTGAATAGCCATTTATGTTCTCAAATAGCATTGATCTGGATGATTATCTAGACTCGTGTTTAGTACTAATGTATACACACTGTGTAGAGAAAAATATTCCATCTCACTTCCAAACAATGTTGTTCCTCTTGGCAATAATGTCCCTCCACCACTCAAAATCTTGAGACAAGTTCACTATTAATTGTTTCACAATGTTTAGTGAGTGAAACTATATTTTTAGATATCTATGAGTAAACTAAATTCTTCCAGACTTCAAAGTAAATTTAATTCATACTCAAAGTTTGGGCCTAGGATATTACTGTATCAAGGAATATTAATTACTTGTTTCCAGTTTCTTCTGACCTGGAAATGAAATTCACTAGAGAATGAATAAATAGCAGCAACCATGAATTGTAAATACTCAAGAGAAATCTATTTTTTCCATGCACAGGCTTATCAAAACATCATGCTTGCATATAAAAGTGAAAGAAGAAAATTGAAAGACAGTACACTCTACCTTGCATTTTGGACAACCATCACTTGTCTGCATATCCAGCATTAAATAGTTTGGAACATAGAGAAAGCAGTGTGAGAGAAAATAGTGAGAGACAAAGATGAAAGAAAATGTGAATGAAGGGTAATTTCTGGTATCAGAATCAAAGGAAACAGGCATTGTGAAGAGTAAGCAGATGTGTAAGGATTTAACTACTGATAAAATATATTATAGTAGCAGTTTACATTTCTGCTTTCATACGCAAGTTTTGCACTTTTGAGAAGCTCTTCATTTACATTATTCCCTAAAGTCCCAAGATACATGCAAAACAGTAACATTGCCATATTTTACAGTAATAAACCCAAATAAAATTCAAACTCTTCATAACTTAGCCCAAAGTTTGAACCTAACACTTGGATCTGAACTAGAATTCTACAGGTTGAACATCTCTATAGTTCAAAGCCTAACTTCTACAACAGTGAATGAATATGCAAAATTCCCAGTAAAATTGATTGGACAAGTATTTGGCAAGATTCTTAGGTGCATTAAAATACTCTCAAAATTTAGGACCTGTTCCTACTACATCCAGTCACAGTATTAGGCCCAGTGTCACTGAACAATATTGAATGCTGTACAGATTGAATCAACATGCTAGTAAATTCTCATTTCTTCAGCTGTACCGTTTGTATGCTTTCAGCTGTGCTTCTGCATATGCCAAATGTGAACTGTGATCTGAATATACACTTTCCTTTTATTTTGAATAGATCAGAAATGCATATTTTTAGTTAAATGGTTTCAGCTAAGAGTGTTTTGGGATGAGCGTCACCACACAAATTGAAATGTTTGCAGAAATTCATCTTTGAAATCTAAAATTTGATCCTTCAGCTTAACTTTAAATATATCTGTAATGCCATTTAAGTCAGCAGGATAATTATAGCTGTGTATACTTACACATGCACATGACATTCCGCAAATTTAAGGCACAAAAAAAGAGTTAAAATAGTGCTGATACAGAAAAACATATTTTAAAGGAAAATTAATGAGTTATTTATAATAACAGACAGACTTTTAAAAAGCAATGCTCTGTGAAAAAAGTGGTTATATATAAGATTTGTATAGTTATTAATACAAGATTACCAGAACTTATAAAACTATATCTCAACTCTTAATAAATGAATAAATAAACAAAATCACATGAAATGTGATTAGATAGCTCTATGTCTATTATTTATCACTTTTAATATCATACTGCAGTCTTAAACCAGTACCAGCTGATATGATTGCATATGTTTGCAAATCTGCTTCAAACTCACAATGCCTTGGGGGAAAGCAACAATCCAATTTTAACCTTATCAGGTAGGTTTTTTTATATTACAAAATCAAAAGCCAAATTATTATTCCCAAATCCATACATTTCACTACATCTTAGAGATTTCTAATGAGAACTTTGAAAGCTGTATATTTAGTACCCTTCAGCAGACTATTCTTTCAATATACATTCTTCATAGTATTACATTTTTCAAATGGAAAGATGGAAAAAATGGATGAAATCTACAAAAATTATTAAAAAGTTTCTGAAGTCATTAGCAATGTACGGCACATCCTTCTGAAAGTAGCATTTGGCTTTCCATTAAATATCCACTTTTTCTGGTGTTGTAGCTTCACTTTCTATAGCAATAAGCTTTCAGTTCTGTTTATTAATGACAAACAACAAACTCAAATTCAAAGAAAGAATGTTCAGGTTAAAATTCATCCTGCACTTACCCTCTCCCTGGAAGAAGATAAACCTTAACAAAGGGATCAGAATAGCCATTATTGTCTCTGGGAGCAAGGTTTCTTGCCTGAAGAATATGGATGATAAGGTTGCCAAGGTGTTTGTCGTAATTGATTTGAAGCTAGAGAACACATTTAAACACAGTAAGATTAGTTTTAATTTAACTTCCTAAATGATTCAAATTCTCCAAAAATCCTTAGCATTAAGTGAGTTTTAGACCTTTTGCTTTCCCCATATTTAAAGATTCTACCTCTCTTTACTGACTAGAATGAGATGCTGGATGATTACTTTGGATTTTGAAAGAAATGTTACTTTCACACTCTGTCAGTATTGTTTTTTGTTTTTTTAAACAACACAGACATTGATCTATTCCAATCAGTAAAAAGCACATAACATTTGAACACTAGATATCCTACTGAGCAATAGCCAGTTTATTCAGTAAAAAATTACACAAATTCTGACTTCCCGGAGCCCAAGTACAAGGAGGAATTTACAGAATTATAGAACAGAGTCATAGAACCTTCTAAATTCAAAAAGACCTTTAAGATCACTAAATCCAACCATCAGCTTGACCTACCAAATCCCATGATGTTCCTTAGGTGCAGCAAGTCTTATGGAACCTAACATTTGTTACCTTAGCGTTATGCTACGGTACTATGGATGTCTTAATACTATTAAAAGACCATTTCTACATAAAAGGCAGGAATGAATAAAGGAAACAAAAGACAGAAATCTATAGAAAATTAGTTCTGCTGCTCCCAGTTCCACTGTTTTAAAAAACCAAAGTCAGTTTACATAAGAGATAATCACATACTTGGCATTGCATGGAAACGAATGCACTGCACCATGAGAAAGTCTTTACAGTCTTTGCTGGAAGTAGAGTCCAGTGGGACTGCAGTTGAGTTCCAGTGGAGTCTGGGAATTTCTGAACTGAACCACAGTAACTGTCTAAAAGTTAGAGATTAGAATGCATTTCACTACATTTTCAGCACTTTCAGGAACTGAAACATTTTTTGTACTTTTATTTGTATTTCCCAAGCAAACTTTACAGAAAAATAAAAAATAAAAAAGAAAGCCTAGCACTCACTGCTTTATACCTTATCTTATTTCATTTGGTGACACTTCAACGGACTGGATAGCATGAAGCTGTGTTGGGAGAGGGGCAAACTGGAGATTAAGAAAAGATCCTCAACCAAGGCAGTAGCTGGGCACTGCAACAGGCTCCTAATGGCAGTGGTCACAGCCCAAAGTTGCCAGAGTTCAGGAAACATTTGGACAGTGCCCTCAGACATAGGGTTTGAATTTTGAGTGGTCCCGTGTGGAGTCAGCAGTTGAATTTTGTGATCTTTGTGGGTCCCTTACAACTGAACATATTCTATGCTTCAATGATTGTACAAATAAGAAATCACTTAATGAAGATGACTTTTAATATATTTATTCTACAGGGAAAAGTAATCAGTTTAAACAACAATTTACACTTAAAGAATTACATATTTACCTGAATTTCTCCAGTGATTGGATGCGAACCAGATTTTGTAGCTTCAGCGGGCTGCCGAATTAAAATACATAAACACAGAGGCGTATAATTATATGTATACATATGTGCTCATTGGAAATAAAGGATTCGCAAAATCAACCTTTTAACACTGGTGTCTATATTGCAATTTCTACACATATTTTTCAAAACCATTCCATTGTCTCCAATCTGTATGCTAAATATCAACAGTTACACTATTGCAACGGCACTTAAAGAGTACAGCCCTGACATTTTGGTCAGCCTTTGTGTATGTACAAAATCAGACAATTTGAACACCAGTCTTTGAAGTCTAGACTGGTCACAAAGCAATCCTTGGGAGAAAGAAACATCACATTAACTCCGACAAAACTGAATGTTGAAAGTAGGTAGGTTGTAGTTTTTGCTATGTGATGTAGTAAATGTGTGATGTTTAGTGTGACCACACCAACTATATACTGAGGAGGATATTATTAACCTCATGCAGTGCTATCAGGATTGGGTCGGAGTGGCTAGAAAGTGGAGGAAAAGGATCTGGGGGTGTTGGTCAACAATCAGCTAAACATGAGTCAGCAGTGTGCTCTGGTGGCCAAAGGCATCCTGGCTTGTATCAGAAACTATGTGGCCAGCAGGACCAGGGACATGATCATCCCCCCTGTACTCAGCTCTGATGAGGCCAAAACACAAGTACTGTGTTCAGTTTTGAGTCTCTCATTGCAGACAAAACACTGAGGCCCTGAAGCGTGTCTAGAGATGGGCAACAAAGCTATGAGGAATCTGAAGCACAAGCCTTATGAGAAGAGCCTGAGGAGTGTTCAGTCTGGAAGAGAGGAGGCTCAGGGGAAACCTAATTGCTCTTTATAACTACCTGAAAGGAGGTTGTGGTAAGGTGGGAGTTGGCTGCCCAAGGAGGTGGTGGAGTCACCATCCCTGGAGGTGTTCAAGAAACATTTAGATGTTGTACTAAGAGACATGGTTTAGTGGGGAAATATTGGTGGTGGATGGGTTGTTGGACTGGATGATCTTGGAGGTCTTTTCCAACTTAATGATTCTGTGATTCTATAGAGAAACCAAATGTCATGTAAAGTAGCACACAGTCATATTTATATTGATAGACACAGGTTACTTTACTTTAAGTCTAGTTTAGGTGAATGTAGGTAGACAGAGTGGAAAGAATGGCACAGAAACTGGGTGATGTGTGTAAGTGGATTTCATAATTCCAGACCAAATAATATAATATTTTTTTTTGCTTTATTCTGTGTTCTCTGATAATCAGTGCAGCTACACTTAAATTGCCCTCTTTTTTACAGTGGTATATAATCTTGCTTGATTGTTCTCTATTGCTGAGCTTTTCTAGGTTGCTGATAAAACAACAAAATGCACAGAAAACATTTTGGTGGTTTTTCTTTTTTTTTTTTTTTTCCTTTTTTTCCTTTTTCTTCCCACTTGTTTGTTAGTAGTTGGGAAATAATACCATCATTTTCTTCCAAACCTGGAATCTCTCTCTCAAAAAACTGCTATACTCTTAAATAGCAATCAAAGAGAAGCCTCAAGATGCTGAGTGCATCCGTGGGTATGTGCCAAGCACTCACTCATCTCCACAAACTTCTGTAGAGAGGGTTAAAGCCTCACTTTACACCAGTAATTCTTTGGAAGATTTGTCATTTTGGAGGATTTGTCCCAGTTTCAGGGATTTTTTTCTGGGACATCCACCGCAGCTCAGCATCAAGCCCCATGCTGTTGGTTTTGCTCTTGGTGATGGGACCCTGGGTGCTGTTTTTCTGTCAGGCTGGAGTTGGATTCAATGATTTTATGCACTCCTTCCAAGTCAAGATATTCTATGACTCTATAAATGCTGATGTCCCTGAGCCATCCTGAACCTACCTCTAATCTGCAAGTCAATTCATCAATCAAGAAAGAAAGTCCTGTTTGGATCAGTAGCAGGATTTGGACATTTCTGCATTCTCTCTACATTTGTTTCTAGAGTTGAAGCAGCACAAAACAGATGCAGAGTAAGACAAACTTACTGCCCTCAGAAGACCAGTCTAGAACTCATGTTTTCCTATTTTCCAGATTGTGACCACTAGTCTGACATACTTTCCAGTGTCATTATAACTTCTTTCAGTTTCTGAGAAATGGAAAACCTATCTGCCTCTTTTATAAATCCCTAAATCCCAAAAATCCTTACAGATTTTCTTAGGGTGTTGAATATGAATTGTTTTGAATAAGGGCAACATAGAGACTACGTTCCCCATCAAAGAGCACACTGAAGTGTGTGCACTAACCTTTCCAGATTTGCTATGAAGAGACATCCCCTCAGTCACTCAGATATAAGGATTAGTTATAACCGCAAATATCCCCGCCACACAGTAATGCAAGAGAGAGCAATTCAAAAGTGCCTGTTTTTCATCCGGAAGTCACTGAAGTCATACTGTCTCATCATGGTCCATCAGTTTGAGTTACACAACAAAAGTTACAGTTAGATGAGTTTACAGTTAGATGAGGTGAACCTCAAGCTCCCTGCCTATAATTTTATGTGTCATCTTGTGGTGCCTTAACTTTGTTCATTTTCATGCTTTACTTTGCCTCCTGGTTGTGCTTCTTTATTGAAAAAGTGAGTAATTTGGGCTGAAAGAGTCCTCTGGAGGTCACCTGCACCAGTCCCCAGCTCAGAGTAGAGCCAACTTTGAAGATGGATCTGGATTTAAAGGCAGAGATGAAAATAATTGTCTTTCTTTAACAGGACCTCAAAGAGGTTTCATTTGAAAAGGAAAAGTATAAGTATTTCACTTCCAGTTTCCCTAGAAGCTAAAGAATCTGAGGATTTAGGAAAACAACCCATTCTTCAGGATATAAAGACAATCAAATATTTCTATAGGAAATTTATACTGTGTAATCTGCAGCACAGAATGATCTTGCATTTATAAGTATAAATGAAATGTTTCCAGACAGGATATGGTCACCAAGGCTCCAAAAGGTTAAATTTCTTCTCTAACTGCTTATCTAATTTCATTCTTGTTTCTTTTGATACCACCACATCCACACTCATACTATATGTAAGAACCTGTGCTTTGCAGTGCTGTCATGCTTGATGGAGAAGGTTGTCATTACCATGATGTGAAACTCATGTTAATGCCAGGTGCTGATGTTATGCTCTATCACACTCTGTTGTAATAAGATAAAGCATTAAATGTGAGAAGATCTACATTACAGAATACCAAAGAGACTCCTACATCATTTTAGGAGTGCATACTCTATGCAGAATCTTTAACAAAAGATTTTACTTAATAATAATAATAATAATAATAATAATAATAATAATAATATATGTAGCAAAAGTAAGATATAGGCAGCTTGAATATTTAATCTGTCTTGAAACTTCGGCAAAAGTAAAGAATCAGTGCTACAGCCTTCCTAGAAATGCTGTAAGCCCAAGGCTGAGAGTTGTTCTGGAAAAGATGAACTGTAGCATTCTCTTCTAAGAGAGCTCAGTGTTACTATATACATGGCCTACAGTCAGTGGACAGAAACTACACAAGACAACAAGTTATGGTGGTTAGGAATGGAATACACGGTTTTCAGAAATAAGGAAAGACAGTTTCAAGCATTTACCTGATTAGTTGTGACTTTTACATCTTCTGCATAAAGGTATTAATTTTAATGTTTTTTGTTAATCTTCATAAGCATGCAGCTGAATTTTCATAAAAGATTACTAAATCCTTTTACTAAATTACTAAATTTACTAAATTACTAAATTACTAAAAATTACAAATGCAGAAGGAAATTAAATTTATGCCCCGAACTTCAGGTGTTCAACTACAGTGCCAAAGCTGGAAACAGTCATTTCATGTGGACAGAGAGAGGGATCTCTCCAGGATACACCGTGCATCAGTGATGTATATAGCTTCATACACTATTCAGTGAATTAGGAGTATGACTCATCAATCAAAGGAAAAGGCTTTCACTTTTCACTTTTTGAATAGTGACATCTGCACTAAGAGCTCTGCACTTTCCTTTACTTCAAAGGCAGGAACCATCCGGTCTCATGACTGCTAATTCAAACTGCTTTTCTCACTGGTAAATATAAAACATAAGGCAAACTAGTTCACACAAAAATGGTTACAATATGAACCTGATGATCAGGTAATTTTGCCAGATCCCTGAAGTTTCGTGCATGATAGTAATGTGAGCATATTGAACAGCTATCTGAAGTGAGATGGCCCCAGTTGCTATTTTTCATTTGTATGGCACCTAAAACATTTGTAGTTCAAGTCAAAGTTACAGTCTCAGCAATACAAAATACAAACATAGCAATAATTCAGTAGAAACCCCCTAGGGATGAGGCTCTTGTAAAATCTTGACAGTCATGAGAAAGAATAAAAGTACAGAGAAGTATATAGCTAGAAAGTGTGTTTTGCATTGTGAAGCTTTGCTTCAAACAGTAAGATGATGAGAGTATCCAGGAGAGCAATCAGCTTTAGCTATCTTGCAAATTGCTTAAGTAAATGCAGTCTTCATGGGACTGATTTTTACTTCAGGTGTTGACCTTTTGACAAAAAACAACAAAAAAAGAAAGCATGATAGATGCCTTTATGATCCAGTTTCTGGTTTTGACTGTAAAAAAAGGCTACTAGATTCCCACCCTGATCTCTCCAGGTGTACAGGAGGGTGCACAAGGAGAAAAAAGCCCAGAAAATGTGATGTGGCAAAGAAAATGTGAAATTATGCTTAAGAAGTTCACAGGAATTAGTTGGTGACAAAACACATTTTGGCAGTGAATTCATTTTTCACTTTCTGTGGTTTTCAGAGAAATGCTTACTAGGGACATGGTTATTCATAGCTTGTGAAACTTCAACCATAACTTAGTACTGAGTGGGAAAGTATGGTCACAGTAATTCCATAGGATGCAGTTAAGAAGAAACAACAACAGAGAATGAAAAGAGCAATTTGTTTGTTTGTTTGTTTGTTTTAAAATAATAACATTATATTTGAGGAAACTATTTTCATGGAGGGATTGGTCTTGTATGACCTTGGATAAATCACTTAATCTCCTTTTTTTTGTCTCTAGATTCTGTAATTAAAAGTCATAACCACCACTGTCATTGCAAATGGATTCATCAGTATGTGCTGTGACCTCTTGTTATAAGATAAATAGGCCTTATTGTTATCAAAATGTTACTGCTGCATGACTGGCAAGTTTCTTACCTTGCTGCTATGTCGCTTTTTGCTGACTGAGGGAGAACCAGGTTGGCCGGGGCTGGGAACAGCACTGGAAGTGGCAGAAGTGGTTCCGGAGTGGACATGTGATGACTTTTCTACTCCCGAGGAGGCAAGCAGAGGTGCCTGCTGTAGGGAAACCTTTTGGAGCTCTGCAGCCAGCTGCTTGGGGTCAACCCCTGGGGACTTCGCTTTATCTACTGTATCAAAATAAGAATGCTTTGCGTCCATAACTGTTAGCATATTCAAATCCATCTTGCCATGGTACAGTGACTGCTTGTATACTTTGAGAATGGAAAAGGCAATTTATATAAAAGAGGCATTTCTCTAAAACACTGACATACAAATTCCAATCCTTCTACTCAAGACTGTCAACCAATGCTACCTATCTTGCAAACTTACTGAGAAAGTTATTGTCTAGCTGAGGAAAACTATGATCACTCTGGATCATACTGGAGCAAATTACAGTGGTAAAGCCTGGCCTCACTGTTGGGACCTTGATCAGTTTCACCAAGTATTTGAGCTTTGCTGCAACAAGCTTTAACTTCAACTTTTTTTTTTTTTTTAATCAATTGGACATTCAGTAAATCTGAATTCTGCTCCTGAGATCATTTATACAAAGATTAAAGAGAAAAGCATCTTAAAACTTCTGCACTGCAAATTAATCAAAGCAGAACAAAATGAAGGCAAATGAAGAAAAGAAGCCAATCTTTTCTTATGAAAAAACCCTACATGAAGCACCTGCGGTAGGAGAATAATTGCCTTCCCCCACCATTGACAGAGTGGGCAGAATTTACTCTGGAAATGAAGCTGTGTAACTTCCACAAATGCTTTAAAGCACTTAAAGTTAAAATGACAGAAGGCTTGGCCTGATTTCTAGGTTCTCAAAAGCATGAAAGGCTTAAGGTATTTACTACCATCTCTGATCTTGTTCAGCTAAGGTTTAGGCAACATAAACTATCTGTTTCTATGTTTTTTATATCAAGGTAACATAGGCCTCAGGGCTTGTCATATCTACTTTGGAACAGTTCCAGTTTGCTAAGCACTTTGTTTTAGCATGTCTGAGTGCACCAATAATTGTCTAATGACCAGGTGGCTATGACTTTAATTCCTCTTAGTTACGTTTCACCTTGCATTATTGTATGCTGGGAGGCCTATTTTTAATAATTTTGAGATGCAATAGGGTAACAGTAATTACTCTGTGTAGAAAGAACTAATTCTGCTACTTATAGGAGTACAGGCCCGGGGTGAGCGCAGCCAGCTTTGGGTACAGGATGACAGCTGAGGCCCCAGGGCTACCAGCAACTCACTGGTACTGACACTAATGCAAACCTGGGAGCTAGGCAAAATCAACTTGGGGAACAATGAAAGAAACAAGGAACAAGTACCTACTACATATAAAATGTACAATATCCAAGCAAGTCATATGTGATGCAGAGCTGCTGACCAGCATGGGAACAGCAGAGCGCAAAGCATGCTAGAGAAACATTAAAAAGCCCTGAGCAGATCCTGAAAGGAAGAGGAAAGAATCAGTAACATCACCCATCTCCTGTAAAGGAGGAGTCAGACTCCTTCTAGCAGATTCCTTTGGACACTGTCAACTTTCTGTAATGCCTCTGAAGACAAAGCACTGCCTCAGGCACCAGAGAAGTAGTGGAAGAGGGACCATCATGACACAGAGAAAGGGGTAACTAGCAGGATGTCTTCCCTGTGTAACAAATGTTTGCTATAGTTTTGTTACTAGGGTTTCCTTTGTGGTAATTAGATGGTGTAGACTGTGTCAGTATGGATAGAACTGAGTCATTAATAAAAGCGGTTTACTTAATATTGATTGAAGTGGTAAAAAATTCAGAACTGATCTGAAATAACAGTCATTTGCTGCATATACTGTTGTAACCTTCAATTACTCCAAAAATGCTTGGCTTTGTATACAAGGTGTGGTCGGTTCTCTTTCTGCCCTTGTCAAGATTTTGGATGCAACACATATGCTTACAATGCTAATATTTTAGCTTACATTAAATACAGATTTCAACTGCAATCCAATGCTCAAATATTGAAGCAACATCTTATCGCTCACCTGCCTTTACTGGCTCATGCAGTTCCAGGTGCTGGGGATTCTCGGAATCCGAGAGCATGTTCAGGTCCCTAAAGAAAGCAATGAGAAGCCTGAGACAAAAGAAACTCTTTCCTGGTACCCTCTTTATTGTATTAAGTAGATAAATGAATAGTGGTTCATGACAGAAAGCAGCTCCCAAGAATGGCCCCTTCTTTGCTGATACATATTTGCAGTGCTGTTAAAGAACTAAGAAAAGGTTCTTTTAAGGTGAAATCTTTAATGGATTGAATACAATTTTATACATTTCTTATGATGTTTAAATGACTTTCATCTAAACTACATATTTCAGTGAAAATCATGTTATTGCTAAATTACTTTTTTTTTTCCTAATGGCCAGTAAATTCAGTTTATATGTGTGTCAGTGAGAGGAGATTTTTTGACTCAACAGAACAAAGAACAAGTCCACACTCACAATGAATTCTTGTGTTAATTATTACACTGATGCTTCATGCTAACAAAGGTTCCACCTTAACAACTGTAAATTTGAGAAAAAAAAAAAAAAAAAAAAGCCATGAAAAGCCAAAGAAAAAAATGGAAACAGAAAGATGGGGAAAAACTCACAGTCTTACACATATTTCTGCTTCCCCACACTGTTGAATAATAATATTCTGTACTTCTTCATAGGTTTTTCCAGTCAGGGGGATGCCATTCCATTCCAGAACCTGCATTCCTAAGATGGCAAAACAGCATGAGGTAAAGTGCTCAGATTTTCACTAATGCATCACATAGATTGCCTAGACAAGAAGATTTGATGTGACATTGAGTGACAGTTGTTTCAGGGGCACAACACATTAGCAAAGCCTTTTCACTTCACACAGATGAGACTGTTGAATATTATTGTCCCATCAGCTATTACTTACCTGTTTAAATATGTCAGAATATGAATTCCCTTATAACTTAAACTATACATGCACTCCTTGCAGTCTGGATTGCATGATATTGAAAAAAATTTGCAATATCAAAATCATGCAACCCTATCAACAAGGCAAGAAGCCATACCATTTTAGATGAGATATTTCCTGGCCAGTCATGGTATTGGAAGATAACTCATTAACTAATGGGAAATAGCTGTAGAGAATGTGAGCCTCAAATTGGGACTGAATTTGTAAATACAATTTGGTAATTCAAATTAATTTTCTCTAGTTTGTCCCTTAAAAAAGTACAATTAGATGAGGCTTAGAGAGCTTTATTAGATTCAATGAAAACATACCTTCAAATTTCAAATACCAGCCTGCAAATATGCAGATTTATGTTTTACTTCCACATAAGTTCTTATGAAGAAAGGATCAAAACAGCTGACTACAGCTAATTCTGGAAGATAGGAAAAGAGCTGAAATAACTGAATACTTTTTTGTCTACTGAGTGTTCCATGACTGAGCCAGGAGACTCGGTATGGAGCAAACAAGCACTATAAGGAAGTTTAACACTTAGTATTTCAAGAGTCAGTAACTATAAATCATGAGATGTATTCTGATAAGAGATCTTTTGTTTACTGTAAAATGCTTAGAAACAACAAACCACAGGTTAGTATCTGGCAGTTAAAGACTCAGGTTTTGAGAGCTGCATTTGTATTTTGAATAGCTAGTCATAAGGATGGTTCCAAAGGGACTAACTTCTCATAATGCACATAAAAATCCAACCCTCAGGCTCTAGAGGTAAAAAATGCTTACTGGGAAAATATGTTGAATTCTTAATATTCCATTAAAAGCAATATGTTACAAAACAGTTGAAAACCACATCATCCACACAGCAAGGAAAACCACAAACACTTAGCTTGCTACCACTTACACAGATAAAACCAGGTCTTCAGCTGGATTATATTTTTATTTCAAAATCCTGTGCTGTTGCATATAATAAATGGGGAAAAATAATGAAGTGAAATGTGGAAATAAACTCATAGGAAATCCTATTGTTAAAGTAATGAGAATTGTTTATGGAATAAAGCAGATGAAATTTTTGGACAGTGAACATGAGAAATAAAAACTATAACATCATCTTATAGCTTTTTATGTAGGATTTCATGATTTAGAATTTGAAATACCAGAGCTGCTTCTAATTTTTCTCAGTAGGAAATTAGCATCTTGTTCTCAGCAGTCAGTTTACGGAAATACAAACTGCTGAATGACTAAAAAGTAATGTTTGGAAGGCTGTTTATTGCAGAAATAGATTTGTCGTTTTTAATATTCATCCCCTTTCATTTACCAGCCATCGTTCAAGAGCATGATCTTGCATTTTCTTGTTATAGCAGATCGGGTATTAAGCTCAGTTCCTCTGGAATAAAGCCACAGTAATTATGAATAAATGCAGTTTCCCCAGTTTTCTGCCATACAAATATAACAGCATGCTCTGTCTTTAGAAGACTTCAAGAAAGAAAAGATCTGAAGTTACTTTTATTTTTTTGTCTATGTGTGCGTAGCACTGGATGTTGAGTACAACAGTATGAACTTTTCCAATAAAGCAAACCACCACTTCCATGTGTTGCTGGCCATGAGAAAGAAGGAAACTTGTTTTAGAAGTTTGAGGAAGTGAATAACATCTTTTTCTAAAATAAATTTGCTGACAAAATCCATACAGACACTATCCTAGGTTTTACTCATTCTGTTTGCATGGCTTCTGAAGAAAATCTAAGTGTCCATAAGGCTACCATCAACAAGTTGCTTTAATTTAACAGACCAGCAGGAAGACCCCAGCAGAGCACTGCTGTGGTGCTGGGATTTGGAAATCTCTCATTTTCACTGGTGAGAGTTTCACTGTGGAGTGCAATGGCACTACAGTGACACACTTGGTCAGTAAAGCTAAGCATATGTGAACAATGAAGCAAACAGAAAGGAAATTGAATTTCAAAGCCTCAGCTCACACAGAGATTCATTTAACACTGTCAGTTTAGGGGTAAATTGCTTTTATTGGTTGCCTTGAGGATTCACCAATGTTAAAATCAAAGCAATTGAAACATGACTTAATTGTTCTGACTGGGAGCCCCAGGCCCAAGGAAAAATGTTTGTAGGCAAAAAACTGGTTTCTTTATTTTTACGGAGCAATTGGTAAGTACCTTTTGCAGGTAGAAGTAACACTGCAAAGAAAACTTTTAAGGTTGATGTGAATCTAATAACAGAAAAAGGAAGAAAAAGGTACTAAGGAGTCAGTGGAGACAGTGATAATTAAGTTTTCACCTAAAGACCAGTCACATTCTGTAATTGGTCTTTGGTGGTCACTGTTCATATTTCTGAAACTTTGTATGCTCAAATCACCTATGCTTAGGAGAAACAAACAAACAAACAAACAGGGAGATGAGAAAACATACATTGCTCCATGGCAACTCTACTGACTGATGAAGAACTTGTAATTGTCCTAATAAACAAATTCTTATTTTATTGCAACATTCTTTCTTTTATAATTGCAACATCTACATCCTGCATTGACAGTGAACTACAACTTATTTTTAGCAGTATCATCACCCACAGATCAGCCTTTTACACAAGGAATTCTGCCCTGTTCCATTACACATGCTGACATACTATTTACTCATTCTTGTTGGCATCTACTTTGTTTTAAGACTTTGAATCTGGAATCAGAACAGATTTATTATTTTCCACTGATTACAAAGTGATTATTGCAGAGAGAGGTACTCATACACACATAACTTCCATGGAGACAGCCAAGTTTAGCTGGATTAATACAGTCCAATCCCTTCAAAAAGTCATTACAGTCATACTGAACTGAAAGTGGCAAACAAAATGTTTACCACAGAATCGTAGAATCATAGAATCACAGGTTGGAAAGGACCTACAAAATCATCTAGTTCAACCGTCCTCCCATTACCCTTGCTACCACAAACCACTAAACCATATCTCGTAGTTCCTCATCTAGATGCCTCTTGAATGCTGCCAGGGACAGCAACTCCACCACCTCCCTGGGCAGGCCTGTTATATGCCTGTTGTGTTCATATATTCTTTTCAAATGCATCTGCTACAGGCCACAGTTGGAACATTATCAAAATCTTAACACACCTCTGCTCTGACGTAGAATAGAATAGAGCTGTTCAGATGGAAGGGACCTTCAAAGATCATCTAGTCTAATTGCCTGACCTCTTACAGATGAAATAAAAATTAAAGCATATTAATGACGTATTTTCCAAGTATCTCTTGAACACTAACACTGAACACCTCACAAGGAAGCCTGTTGCAGTATTTGACCAATCTCTCAGCAACAAAAAAGAAGTATCGCCATATGACCATATTTTTAATACCCCATAAATATCTCAACACACCCTGTACTCATTCTAGTTTCTACTCTCAGTGGCTAAGTTACAAGCTTTCTCCCCAAGGGAAGGTCAGTGCTTGTACCGTGGAAGTAAGGACCTATATTTCATCAAAACCCTCACAGGAAGGAGAAGGTAGAATTCTGATGTATTGCATTATACTTCCACACTTTACAATAATTTAATTGCTTTATGCTGTTCAAGATTTTCAGGCAGTTTTACCAACTAGTAAAGCTTTAACTTTTAAAATTTTTGTGCAGCCATGTATAGTCCAATTATTTGTTAACTGATAACAATAAAAACTGAAAAATCTGTAGAACTGATTTCCTTTTCCTGACTAATTTCACTAGTTATTTGACAGCTTGTAAAATGGAAGCTAAGTATTGGTGAAATTTGAAAACTGTAACAGTGGGGAGGCAGGGACTATTCAGAAGCATCTTCGATCAGCCTAGGGAGGAATGCACTTGAAATAATTATCTGCAGTCCCAGTGGAGCATTCAGCATGCTTTGCTAATCCTGGAAACTGCTGAAACTTTGGTGAAAAAAAATCTTGGTAGAAAGTTTTATGAATGGTGAAAAAGATGAGTACTGGATCAAACCTAGTTTACAGCACAATAGGTAAGCTCAGAGGAGCCTGAATAAACCTGTCTCCAACTATGAGGAACTGGTGCACTGAAACTTGCTGGATTGGTCATGTGCTTGAAAATGGGAATCTTCTGATAATTTTTATCACCTTTACTAAACATCTGAGCTAATTGCTGGCTACTTAGATTTGTAATCATCATATGTGGAGCAGATGTCAGAAACAGAGCTTGTGTAACAGCACAGACTTATGTTGGTTTTGCTTGCTATCAAGTCTAGTGCAGTGTTTTACAGCTGATAAACATGCAAAATGCAACTCATCACTGATGTTTATCTTTCAGTATAAAAATATAAATTTTTTAATCTTAGAGATTTGACTACGTAAGTAATTGAAATTTACAGTTTTCCCAGAGATGTGGAATCTCCATCCTTAGAGCTGTTCAAACCCCAGCTGTACTCAGCCCTGAGCAACCTGCTTTCACTGACCATGTTTGGAGCAGAGTGCTTTGAAACAATCTTCAGATGCGCCTTCTGGTCTCAAATAGTTTGAGATTCTGTGTAAAATAGTTAAATTTTGCTTTATGGACTGTTCTAATGCTTTCTACATATTAACTGTAACTTTATGTATCAAAGAAAGCAGAAACGGCCAATTCCAGAGGTATTATTCTGAATCTGCACTATGATGCCCTTGAACAGGATAGAGTGCAGGTCCATGAATTAAGTGATTTGTTCTAATTGAGAAATAATGAGTAGTTCATCATCTCTTTGAGTTCCTGTATTTGAGTGGGTACCTATTCAAGCTCTTTTTCATCAAGAGAGGAAATATTAAGTGACAATGAAAAAGTCTACAATATTAAACAATCAGAAATTAGTTCCATTACTGAAAACTCTGCATGTCTAGTCTAGATCTCATAGCTTGGTTTACATTTAGTTCTAGAAGTTATATATAATTGATTCCTGTATCACGGATCACAGTATTTAGGAGAAACTTAAACAAAAACAATTATTCTTCTTGGCACAGGTACTTTGATGTAGTTCCTTTAGATAGATTCTTCCTTCCTTCCTTCCAAAAAAAAAAAAAAGAGGTAATTGTAGCAAGGCCTCTTTTAGTTTTCATAAAGAAAAGATACACAGAATTTCAGGTAGATTTGAAATAAAATAGTAAGAACTATGATCTCTTCAAAGTATTTTCTACTACTTTATTTGCTCTGCCATGCTGATACAAAACTTTTGAGAACAGAATTGTTTCTTTCTTAAAGATCAGATGACGTCATGGTTATGTTACCTTACATGTGCAGTCACTTTGGAAATAAAATAACACAGGGTCCAAAAAAGACCTTCATTCTGTGAATTGGCACACATATTAACCTAGAATCATTTCATGAGGAGACGCCTTTAATGTGTATGTTGTGGGTTAACCTGGCAGCAGCTCAACACCCCATGGCCATTTGCTCACACCCCTCCTGTGGGATGAAGGAGAGAACTGAAAACAAAATAGAACTTGTGGGTTGTGCTAAAAACTATATACTAAGATGCAGTGGAAAATGGAAATGATAACAATGTTGTTATCATTGCATTTTATATATATATATATGTATATATGTATATATATATATGTAGTAACAATGCAATTGTTCGTCAGATGCTGACCAATGCACAGCAATAATACGGCAGCCCACCTGGACCACAAGGTCTCACCCATGCCAACCAAACTCTCAAGCAGTGGCTGTCCCCAGCCAACTCCCCACAACTTTATGGCCTTCTGCATTAAAATAAAGGAGGAGAGATTTTGATTAGGTGTCAGGTGGAAATTTTTTCTGAGAGAGTGGTGAGGTGCTGGAACAGGTTGCCCAGAGAGGCTGAAGATGCCTCATCCCTGGTAGTGTTCAAGGCCAGAATGGATGGGGGCTGGAAGCCTGCGTGTGGCAGGGAGGTTGGAACTTAATCCTTGAGGTCCATTCCAATCCAAGACATTCTATGATTCTGTGATTCTATGGTATGGAATAACCCTTGAGGACTGTTCTTATGGAGATGCTGTTCAAGGACTGGTGCTGTTAATGCTCCCTTCCATGGACCCAGGACCCACATGCTGGCTTACTTTCAGCCTGCACTAGTTCTATGAACTCCGTTAGCATTACTCCTGATTTGCACTAATGCAAAGCACTGATTCAAGTGTCCTTTCAAAAAATAAGATTATTAGATACTGGCTGTAAAACAGCTTTAGACCAAGTTTTTCTCTGTACTTCAGTATACTAAGAGTGACACAAAGTTTAGAATGTGTGCAGAAATGACAGCTTCCCTCAAATGACTGTAAAAGGAGTGATTCAGAGCTACAACCATGTACTATTTATAATACTGGGTTTTTATATTCAGAAGAATTTTCAGGACAACCATAAGCTGCATGAAAATACCAGGTAAATGACTACTTTTTTATCTGAAGTGAATTTCAGCAAAGCTGTTGGAATTGAGGACACAAATGATTGATTTATCCATAGAAACAATATAGCAAAGGTTCAAATATCTTATGTGAGTACCTCAGTATATGTCATCTGAGATGCAGAAGAGCTACTTCTACCTTCCTTCTCTGCAACTTGTGAGTTTTTAGCTTTGCATTAAGATAGTAAGCATCACTGAACACTGTTATTTTCAATTACTCTGCAGAACTCTTCAGTTATCAATTATTAGATACCAGGGACAGAGCATTCTGGAGAGGATTTTTTCAGCATTGAAAAGCTGACTATATGTTATGGGTTACTGAAAAAAGGTGAGACAGAGCAAAAAAAGAAAGTATCAAAGATGTTTAAGTAAGCTAATTGGACAATAACACAAAAAGGAATTTTTTAGAAGTAAAAATGGCCTGGATTTGGAAAGCTCATAGTACCTGTTTCCACACCTATCTCCACCATATTCGTATAATTTATTTTTTTTATGTCTGCTTCCTCCATAGTGATCAAATACAGGAATATTTCTTGCTTCATCCAGATATTACAAGGATATATGGGTATTAATATATTTGAAAAGCCTGTACTCTGCTTGAGTGCTTTCAGTCTACTGCCTGGGTGATGAAGCTCTTCTCTTTATCTGAATATGGATGCATACATAGCATTCCTATCCTAAACAACAACAACAACAACAGCAACAAAAAACACAAACAGAATTGGTCTTGATATTAGAGTTTCTGACTAACTGGTAGACACAACATATATACCAGTTTCCATCCATTTGCTGATATTTTTCACATTTTCTGCCCTCTTTAGGTTCTTTCTTTAAGAAATGTGTTGTCAGTGTGTTTAGATTTGAAATTGAAAGGAATCTGAAAATCATCGATTTTATTTCTCTGAATATATTTGCTCCAAATAGAAAATACTATACTGTGTCATTGAACACCTCTTGAATTTTATTCCCATCTCTAACACAATGAATGCTATTGTAAAGATACTCTTAGTTATTTTTTCTATGCTGTTATACAGCAGAGTCTTCTATTTTGTATACTCAAAGTGCTTCAGAAGTGCTCTATCGCCAGGAATTAGTAATTACCTCTAAAAATCAGATAATACAATGTGCAAAATCTAACTTTTGTATAAGACTCAGAGTTGCTCTCCTTCTGTAATTTAAGATCTAGACATTAGAATAGATCCTCTGGTCTTGGTTACACTATAGTTATACACACATATTGCTCTGATTTATTTTCTGCTTCTTCATAGTTTGCAGGGTTTATCTTTATGCAGATTAAACATATCAGTTTGATTTCTGTTATTTATCATTGGTCTAACTCTCACAGTGGAAAAGAAAACTGGGCTCTCCCAGGCTAGCTGTTTCTGTCATTAAAATGTGAATGTTAGTGTCTATTTATTTCATAGAAGAATTAAAATTCAGAGACATTACTTTGAAATCCCAGAAAGTTCTTTAGAAGTTAAATGTGCACTGAGAACAAGGAAAAACAGTACCAATCGCAGTCTGACATTCAACACTAAATTACTTCATGGTCTATTTTCTCCAGTTATTTTTCTTTTATTTCTAAACCCTTCTGATGTTTAAAAATAGGTTGATGAAAGTCAATGTGTTAATGTATTTCCCTGTGCTGCTAGGTATGAGTCACACCAGAACTCATTATTTTTTTGTAAACACCTTAGCTTCCTCTTCCATTTGTCATTCATATCAACACTGAATAATTTCCATTATTAAAATAATTATTATATAGACAACAGTTGAAATTGTTAAGGACGGATGCACTTTTCATCAAATTGAGATTATAGTAATGGACCTACCTATGCCTAATAGCTGCTATTCTTCTACTATCAAATAGCACTGATAAAAGTACAGCCAGAGCAAATCAACTTTGCATTTGGGGGTCTGCTTAGCATCTACAGGCAGCTAAACAATACACAACAAATCAGCACAGCTAAAGTTATTAACAGTACTGAACACCTCTCTGATTCATAGTCAGCTTTCAGACTTATATATCATTAGCACACATTAGTGCAGATCACCAGCCAGTCTGAACTATGCTAATGCAAAAAGTGATGATGTGGACGTACTTGTCTGACCTGAATTAAAGATCTTAGGAAGTTAAATGAAGATTAGTGTTACTGCTTATGAAAATAACTATCGTAATAGCTATAGATGATAAATCAATAGCACTTTCACCACTGCTTACCTTCAAACTTAACAGACTAAAGTTACAAATAGATGATCACATATGTGATGCTTAATAAAATGCTATGGTGAACTGTAATTATCAGTCTTTGTTTCAAAAGAGAAAAAATTGTTCTCATTTACAAAAATGCAGTTCTAATAGTTCAGCTTCTCTAGGTTGCAATTGTGAATAGAATTTTCTCCAGTGATATTTGATTCTGAAGTTTTCTTTTGGAGAGGAGAGGGAAATATGATGAGATGCAAGAATACAGTTGTTGCGGAAGTTACAATGTATGTCTGAAAAGTCACTCTCTTCATTTTCTGGTCTCCTTAGGATATAAATTGTGACAGAAAACAAGTCAAACAAAATTTATATAAGATACTGTCCTATTGTCAGAACAATTAGAAGCCAAGCACAACAGTTTATGTTAGAAGAAAACCAACATAACTTGTTTTAAAATTTCTTTTGTGCTTTCAAATAAATAAATACAAGCTGTAACACTCCGTCTTCTATAGAGGAGGGGTGAATTTACATCTCATGCAGGGGGAGGCCCTTTGGCTGCTGCTAAGATACAGTCTGATCTTCCCTTTAGCAACTTTAGCAACACGGATCCAAGACTGATCCAGTCTCCTGTCCCGGTAGCACCTATCTATATGTATGCTAATGGAATATTTGCAAGTGACTCTCTGTCCTGTCTGCAGTCTTTTATCCATTGTGTTTCTTTCTTCAACCATAATATCTTCCAATAGAGAAAGAACACAGGACAGACTGGACTCAGACCAGCTGTCTTTGCTACATCAAAGAAGATCAGTAGTACTCTACAGCACCTCAAGTGCCACTGAAGTGTCTAGAAAAACTGAGTTGACAGAGATACTTAATCCAGATTAAGGTCTCATAATGCATGGCTATAATAGATACATTAGGAATTAGAAATATGAATGGGAATTTATACATGAAGGACTCCCAGAATGAATGGTGGAGAAAGGAAAAGGAGGTTTGCAGGTCAACAGTAAATAATCCAGAAAAGTTGTTCAAAGACTCAAAGGTATGGAGGGGGGATGAAGGCTGTTGGCCAAAGAAAGAAATAAAAGATCATAATACCTATGAACTTCTACAAGTGTGCAAAAGGCATAAGAACCTGGAAGCTGAAGATTCAGTAGCTAGAATCCCTTGGATAAATCATCTGGATGCACATGTCCTGCTTCTTAGGAAACTGAGAGAATGGGTTTAGTTAGAAAGCATCATAAAGAACACTGATCTGAAAGAAAAACCTCAATAGCTGCTACACTGACAGGCATGACTGAGTGAATGCAAATTCCAACCCCAAGCCTGCAAGTTACTTCCAACTAAGGATCCCCAGCATGCTGCTTTTATTGGGGATCCCCGAAGGCAAAGACTCTTCACACAGAATTGCATTCTTGTGCAGCACTGGCCAGTATGCTACAATGCTACCACGAAGGAACTAAAGTCCAATCCAGAAAATAACTGAATTATTGCCATCATTTAAACACTCAAATAGTGCTATGAATGTGCAAAGGCCATTGTTATGCACTGGATAGCAATGACACTGAAGGTCATATACAAACAAGAACAGAAAGTTTTTTTGTGACTCACAGTGAGAAAATACCACCGTTTGAGTAAAAAGTTGAGCTTTCTTAATGAGAATCACTGAAGACCTTAAAATACCACTCTGTCATAAAGGATAGAATGAGATCTTTACTTGATGTGTTCTAATAGGAGTCACTCTGTCAAATAATCATCGCCTATACCCTGTGGGTAATTTTATATTTTTGACACAGTGTGATTATTCAAATATAAAATAGAACTTGCTCTTATCTCAGTTTTTAGAGTCATATAACCTGAAATCTGAGGAAACTGAACACAAACTGCTGGCCAGAGCTATGCAGTTCATAGCTCTTGCTTATATCTTTTTTGCTATTTTAACTATTTTTGCTATTTTAACAAGGTGATATATATTACCTTGTGATCAAATATGTTCATGTTCTATTTCAAAATGAGCTAACTTTTTCAGTCATTTATTGAGTTTTCAGATAGGCAGATTCATAATAGTGGAAACAATTTAAAGACTCATTTACAATGTGTAGCATTTTGAAGCTAGAAAATAAAATTGAAATATTTCTTTATCTTTTTCCTCTTTGTTTATATTTCAAAAAGTTCATTCAATCATAATTTTTTAATTTGATATAATATATAATTTGCAACTAAAGCAATTTTATCACTCTTTTTTTTTTTCAGGAAGAAAAGTTTAATTCTTTAGAAAGCCAGCTTCAGTTTTTATGCTAACATGGACATAGGTGAAAGTGAAGAAGCACAGCTATAACAAAATATGGCTATGATATAGATTTTGCTACCTTTCTTTCTTCCAATAATAGGAGGCTTCTTTTTGTTTGATTCTCATGTTTTCCATCATTTCATGAAAGTTTTTATCAACAACAGCAGCTATTTGGAATTACAGAAGTGCAAGGGTTGAAGGCGGGTCTTAAATTACAGAATAAACAGAAGTTTATAAGTTTTATGAGGAATATTCGGAGGTGGAAATGGGTGCCGTAGTATTTAATCAAATAGATCAGTACCACTGGATAAACTTGAGTGGATGTGCTAGTTAACTAATTAAGGAAAAAATACATTTTAAAATAAATTCTTAACAAGAGGTATTGTTTTAGCTGCAGGGAATACTAACATATTCCCAGATATTAGGAAACTCTTGATTTCTTATGACACAGCAAAATATCTTCCCTTTGCAGAGTTATCAGAAGTGTAGAATTCGAACTATTGGAATGATTTGATTTAAACCAACATTTGCTCAGCTTCTTTTGTAGAGGTTAACTTGATATTTTTGTATGAATTCCTGTCATATAGATTATTCTTTGTTTCAGGATCAGAGTAGAAAGAATATAGAGCATATTTGTTTAAATATTTGGCTGGTTAACAATCAATAAACTGAACCAAAGACAAAAATGCATAAAAGCATTACTTTGTTTTCATCCAATTTTGAGAACATTTAAAACAACAAAGAACATGGAGTATACATGGAGGTGGGAAAGAGCAGTTATAAATAATAATAATAAAAAAAATCATCCTTTCACTTTTACCTCACTTTGGGCTTATAGACAAAAACCCAATTTTGAGATGTTTAGAGGTAAGCATCTTGTCTGGGTAGCTGTCTAGGCAAGCTCCTCTTAGGATGCTTCATCTCAACTGACACATATTTGGAATGAGATAAATTACATCCCTCAGGGCACCTTTCTTTCAGTTGTGGTTTGAAAAGGAAACCACCAAACAAGCTTAGGCAAGATATTTATTTTTCAGACACCTAAAAATATGTGCATTGATCCCCCTATTTGTCATCTAAAATTAGTAATCTATCCTAGAAACAGAAATTTGTGTAGATAGATAGATAGTGATTTAGCAAACATAAGCAACAATGAGAAAAAGAAAACGAGAGATGCAGGAATAAACAGATTGGGTTGTACTTTTGCTTCTTTCGTATCCAGGTGGTCAAGAGCAAGCTAATTAGCCTCATTATGCCTCATTTTCCTTATGTGATAGAAAGGAGTAGTGGAAAGATAGCTACCATTGAGATTTACCAGGCACTATGTTTTTGCATCAAGAATCTTACTAACATTAAAGCAGTTGTAGGAGATAGCACTTGTGATGCATTAAGGATCAGATATTGATTCCTAAGAATTTATATGCCTATATATACATATAACCATCATTCACATGAATAAATGATTTTAGTAAAAAAAAATGTTAGGATTTTTTAGTGTTGATAAATACAGGTTACATACCTGTTAGAAAAATGAGAGCTAGTAGAAACTACAAGTTTGCAACAAGTTGCATTTTCAGTGAAGTTGAAAAACTGCAGGATTTCTGTTTCCAGTATGTTGCTTTTCTTTCAATCTCAATGATAAAATCAGATACAAACCCCATTTTTAGGAACATCTGGTGAGTGACATAAATTTTAGTCTAATTTCACTGCTGGTTTAACAGAGACACTAGGTTCTCTCATGTCATGCTAAAGCTGCCAAGAGCAGTTTTTCCAGTTCTCAGAGCAGCCTTTCCTGGGAGCTCAAGTATTACTTGTCTTAGCACAGCTGGAACTAGGAACCATAAATCAGAAAAAAAATTGGCAGGTTTCTACTCCTGCTTTTGTAAGCACGGTCAGAGAGGTCAGGCAGTTGGACTCAATGATCTCTGTAGGTCCCTTCCAATTTAATTACTCTATTTAATCAAGCAGGAATGGAAGTTTGTGCAGTGCCATATTTAAGAGAGCACTGTAATTTGCAAAGCTGCAACAAAAAATCAGAGAGAGGAAATTCATCTTCAGTAACAATTGCCATACATCTCACAGTATAAACCTATCATTGAGGCTGGTCCACAACAAACAACTGAAATCACTTTTTTTTTTTTTTTTAACTTTCTAATTAATCTTTTATCTATTTTAGAAAGCAAATCCTCTGATGCTTACATATGTACAATATATTTGTACCTGTCATATTAAGTAATTATTTTTTCCACATATCTGCACAACATTTATCTGCAGGAATTGCAGGAATTGCTCAAGGAAGTAGCATTATTCTCACAAAGAGGGATCATTGTAATAAATGCAAAATTCATGCATGAAGAAGGAAATAGCCTTGTGAAAAAATGTTGCAGGATTAAGTCCATGATTATGTCATTCTCTGCAAGGTTATCTAAAAGAAATTTGAATGCACAATTACTGAAGTTATACTGCACTTTCAAGATGGGGTGTGATTATCTAGCAACTAAGTATCTAATTAACTTACATGTGTATTCACATAAGATTTTTAAAATGTGCCTTATTGTTTTTACTGTAACTATTATTTATATTATAATAAATTTTTCTTTCTATTATAACGAGCTTTTAGAGTCTCAATGGAAAGCTTGATATGAGAAAAAGAACTCAATATGAAAAACTACCTAGGCAAGAACAACAACAACAAAAAAACAATGTGAAGATGAACTAATCAATTCTACACCAGATAGGGATAGGAGAGAAACTGCAGAAAAGGAGTAAAGTAATAAAAGTAGTGCAAGAATTTTTCTATTTGACTATTCCATACTGGTGGGTCTTTCTATTGCTGAAAAAATCTGATTCACATGCTGGATTTACATTATTGCCAGGAGGCATAAGGTGTACATTTTGCCAGATACATGTATTTCTTCTCCACAGAAACTGCAAAAATAATTTCAACAGCAAATCCCATACAGCTGCAGGTTCTTGGAGGGAACTTCTATGATAAATGTGTTTTTCTTTTTTTTATTTGTTCTAACAGAACTAGAAGAAGTACTTAGGATTATTGCAGGGAAAAAAAATAGCTTCAATTGTTATTGTTAATAGGAAGCAGATAATTGGGTGCACGTGAGGGATGTGTGAATGTTTAAAACTGAATTTCTGAACTCTCAAGCAGATGCCTGGTGCCTGAAACAAATATGGTCTCTTTTGAAATATTGCTAACACCTGGACAAAAGTGAAGTGACCCTTCCTGAGTCCTCCAGTTAATAAGAAGAAATTACAAATTGGGCCAATCATGCACTGTGCTACTGCATTTAGGCTTATTTTGATTACGGAAACCAGAGACCTGTGGGCCCAGAAAAAGCAGAGGATGCAGAAAAGAAGAACTCCCAAAAAGAACAATCCTTGGAAAGGAGTCCCAGGACAGAATGAGGAAAAGACCCCAAACAGAGGAGAGATCTGGAAAGTGGAGAAGACCATGGAGATCTAGGAGATGGATGGAGACTAATTCCAGGGAAATCTAGGGGTGCCTGAGGTAGGGAACAACAAGCAGTGGCACAGGCAGAGATAATGTGATGTCCTGCCTGACCTTCTTGAGCAGCGGTGACTGCAAGGGAAAGTGAGAGCTGGTGAATATGGTGGTGGCTGGGAATGGGTGAACATGAGATAACTGTGCAGAGTAAGGTTTCTGCTCTCCTTCAGCCTCAGACACAGCCCTATATTCAGATCCCATGTGGGCAGGCCTGTTAGAGGGCAACTAAGGATAAAGCAGTCAGAACAATCAATCACATTGCATTCATCGCTTGCTAGCTTTAGCGATCTGAGGTGTTTATTTATCTTAAATGCATAAAGGTAATGGCAAATTCATACTAGCATTGAAATGCATGCTGATTAGAAGCAGCTTCCAGTTCTTATCACTGTCTACACCAAAACAAATGATCTCTTATTAGCCAGTCTCTGTATATTTTTGTGTTTCTTATGATCATCATTAACACAATGAATTGACTGTATACACCGGAAGACAAACAAGGGTATGATAGCACATGTTCTTACTGTTACATATGGAATATTATCCTATCTGTGGCCTTCTAGAGAAAGAAAGAGAGAAGTTCTTATTTTAAGAATGCGAAGACCGTGTTTGTGGTTGGCAACAAGCAAAAGTGTTGGTAGTTTAAGAACTCATTTACAAGCCTTGTGAACTCACTTTAGCGCTTTTCTGCACAAGTACCAATGCATGTTAAAGACCTCACAGAATAATACAGCCTACAAGAACTGGTTTGAGGTTTCTTGGGTCAAAGGATTAGAAGTTGGGTGATGAAGCTGTGAGTGGATACAGGCAGGAGAGGAGCTGGAAGGATGCACCCACAGCCTGAGTGGTGCCGAGGGAATGGCTGCAAATGCCCACCCTGGTTTTCCACCACTGCTGATACAGACAACTGTGTCCTGAAGCAACAGCAGGAAAAAGCTGTCTTGATATTTTGATAGTTTTAACCTACCAATCATACAATAGCTCTACAGCAACCTCTGGTCCATATTTCTCCATGCTTGGATGACACAATTACTCATCAAACCCACATACAGATGCAGAACTGTTATTGAATTCTTAGCAATGTATCTGCCCTTAGCCTTGCTATCTATTACAGTGGCCTATTCTTGAAAACCATGTAACAAGTGAAATACCAGGCTTAATTTTTAAATGGACAAACATAAGTGTTAAACTGACATTTCACCTCTGTAGGGTCAAGCACAAATGTGTACTATAGATCAACAAAGACAAATGAGTTTGATCATTTCACTTTTAAGACTGCCTTCATTTCATCAAAGTTATTGCATGGGTGAAATTCTTTTTCTCAGTATTGGAATTGTTTAATACAAACAAAGCAAAATAATTACGTGTGCCTTTTTATATCAAACCACCAAACATTCTTTCCCAGGTGAAAGAAGGAAAAATAGATGTGGCTTTATATATTTGCTTTCTTCCAGAGCAAATTTTAGCAAAAAAAAAACGCTATCTTACAAACTGAACAATTATAATTGTGAAACATTGTGTATCAGATATGTAACAACAGATGTAAATAAGGTAAAAAATATATAAGGAAGAAGTATAAAGTGTTAGCTGAAACTATAAATCCTACCAACACACTAAGGATAATAAGAGTAAAGTACAAATGATACTGTATGCTTTAAAGATGAAAGAGTTTGAGTAACTCTCCTTAGGTAAAAAGTATCCAAGGAATTGCTATAAACTCATCAGCATTTCAAAGGAATTTCTTTATCTTCATCAAAGCTAATAATTACTTTCTCTAAAATTAATGACCCACATTAATATGATTTGATTTTTTTTTTAAAGATGGTAATAAATTTTGTCTTGAATACATATATATACACATATATGTGTGTATACGAAGGTGTGCATATATGTATACACATATATAAAATAATTTGAAATAAATAATTACTTTTCCCAGCTAATTCCAATATATATATAAATTATATATATTATATTAAATTATATTAATAAATTATATGTATATTAATTCATATATATATATATATTTCTGTTGCCTATAAGCAATATATATATATATATATATGAGCAATAGGCAACAGAAATATAATTGCGAACTGTATTTCTTCTTTGTCAATTGCCTGGCGTGCTGAGAGATCACTCCTAAATCATGCTCTATACCTCTTTCTTCACAGGCAGATGAAAAGAGCTGAACACACAGTGTCTCTCGAATAACTATAAACACGAACTGCAAATGGAAACCTTTTTCATTCACAAACACATTTCTACAAAGCCTGCACTTTTATGAAATGAATTTTACCAAACTGAAAATGATGTACTTGTTCTGCTGATTTCAGTGGCAGTTGAGAACTGGGCAGGATGTTTAAATTGTAATTCTAATCCTGTTGCTCACAGTCTGGTTAGGGATGATGCTTCTGAGAAGACAGGACCAACAGGAGATACAGCATCACATACCATGTAATTCATGGAATATCATTATTCTTGAAGTATGAGGGCAGACTTAAACATGAGTATACGGTAAAAAATCACTATGGCTTAATTAGTAGAGGATGATACTGTGTTGCACACTTATAGAGGGAGTTCCTATATCATACATTCTATGTCATGGTCATATATAAAACCATATATATGACTACAACTGTATGTATGTTTACAAGCACACTTGCACACATGCATATACATATATATCTGTAGGTCATATATATCTACATGTCTGCCCACGTAGCCAAGAAAGCCAATGGAATGCTGGCTTGTATGAGAAATAGTATTGTCAAAAGAAGTAGGGATGTGATTGTCTCTCTGTACTCAGCTCTGGTGAAGTCACACCACCAGTACTGTGTTCAATTTTGGACCCATCACTACAAGAACACTGAGGCCCAGAAGAAGAACACTGGCCCATTGCCACAGAAGGGCAATGAAGCTGGTGAGGGGATCTAGAGCACAAGTCTTATGACCAGCAGCTGAGGGAACAGTAATTGTTTAGTCTGGAGGATCAGGGGTGACCTTATAGCTCTTTGTAACTACCTGAAGAGAGACTGTGGCAAGGTGGAGGTCAGTCTCTTCTCTCACATAACTAGTGATAGGACTAGAGGGAATGGCCTCAAGTTGTGCCAGGGGAGATTCAGGGTGGATGTTAGGAAAAATTTACTCTCTGACATAGTGGTCAGACTCTGGAACGGGCTGCCCAGGAAGGTGGTGGAATCACCATCAGTTTGGATGGGCCCCTGAGCAGCTTGATCTGGTGACTTGCAACCCTGTCCACAGCAGGGAATAGGAATTGGATGTTCTTTAAGGTCCCTTCCAACCCTAGACATTTTATGAAATCAGAGCAGCTGCACAATGATCACCCCCTATCCATCCCCCCTCCACCCCCCTCCCTTCCTTCTTAAATTTAAGGATAACAAATGCAGAAATCTTTTTACCAAGCTGTAACTGTGGGGATTAGTAAGTATTCACTCCTAAACAATGTGCATAATATCCCAAGATATATAATTACGCATATTCAATTAGAATTCTTAGTCTGAAGGATTAACTAATATAGGCCTTTATAGATCCTTTGCAAAAGCATCCCTGTATAGAGTTTAGTACCCTTGAAATTCAGGAGGTTGGGGGTTGTCCATTAGGTGGCACCAAATTTTTCTGTATGTATAGAAAGTGTAGGAAGCAGAGAGGAGTTTACCTGCTAGCAGCCACCAGGTGCTCTCCCAGCTAGCTCTCTCGAAGCTAGCTCTCCCCTAGCACTCAGTGGTAGGACTTCTGAAATGACACTGCAGGCTGTCAGTGTGCTTTACTGCCATTCGGACCCTTCAGCCCTTGTGTAACTACCTGTTAGTCTGGTGTGCTGCTCTTTTTAATCATATCTACAGTTCTGGCAGCATCACACTCAACAAGGGTCATTGTTGCACTTGAAGATGTTTTCATTCCCTTTATAGAGCTTTCCTATTTCCTAAACAGTGGGAAGTATTTTTCTTTTCTCATGCTTTTTGTAGTTTCTGAGTCAGAAGAGAACCTCTACTTTTCAACTAAATCAGTCAGCTTCCACTGTGTGAATTGCTGGCACTGCAATAGCTTGACACATCAAAGAATAGTTCAGTGATATGTGAATAAAAAGATGATTTTTTTTTTCCTTTATATAGTATTGTCTAAAATTAAAACTACTTCTGCTTCCTTGTAAATACTAGTCATGAAAGTTCTTGCCAAGAATTTTGCTTCCCTTTACCCTTTCCCTCAAACACATCTCAGGACATCTTATTCTCTTCTAATCGGTCCCTTCAGATATATTTGGAAAATATATCCATAAACATGACATGAAACTTTGCCAAATTTAGACACGTCAATGCTCATTTCTAGTTAGTAGTCTCCAAACTGTGCATATGAGCAGCAAATGTATGAATGATATGGATTGATTCTACTTCACCCACACAATGACAGAAGCAATTTAGCAAGCTCAGTGCTCACATGTTGATGAACATTTCCTTGAATGACTCATTTCCTTTTACTGTGTCATCTTAAAGGTTAATTTCATGGATTTCTGTACAGCACGTGATGTAGTAACTAAGAAATAATCAAACTTTCCATTCATTTATATGACTGGTCAGCACTACTAAATGGCTCCGTCATTGCACTGGGGCACATAGCTAGTACTCATCTGATTTTTCTGTGCAAATAGATTCTAACAAGGAATAAGAGATTGCTTTTCACCACATTGCTTTCCACACAGGTCTCGAAATCCTTTGCTTTTGCACTATCCTCATGTCCTCTGTACCCCTGCCTGCACTTCTGCACCTTGCGTCTGCCATAATGTAGCTAATGCAGCCTAATTCTGCAACATAGATCCGTCCCCGTTTACTGTGCATTTTCTAATCTAGCCTGTCTCATATGTGCAGCATATATGCTCATAAACAAGTATGCTAAAGCAACACTGTTGGGCACAGTTAGTGTCATTGTACAAAATGTTATTAGGAGTCTTCTCCTTGCCCTGCAGAGAAGTGGTTAGAATAGGCCCCATACTACTCCTGAAAACCTAATCCTCATAGAGCAACAGGGCCTGTGTGCAGTACTGAAACCTGCTCACCTGGGTATGTGTATCTGAAGTATAATGTTCCAAGGCATATTCCTTCCCAGGCTGAGCTGGTTTGGGATGGGAATGGAGTAGCAAGGTAGAACAAGTAAGCATGTACAAAGAATCCAGACCCCTTCTCTTTGTAACTGCCAGTTTCTTTTAGTAGATGTGCATGTCTGTCTCTC
This sequence comes from Gallus gallus, assembly GCF_016699485.2. Taxonomy (NCBI): domain Eukaryota; kingdom Metazoa; phylum Chordata; class Aves; order Galliformes; family Phasianidae; genus Gallus; species Gallus gallus. The sequence goes on along the minus strand of NC_052532.1, from coordinate 10,170,337 downwards.
TGCTCTATTCCTGCTGGCCTTTTATGAATACATTTATGAAAACAACAACAAACAAAGAAAATCCTTTACAATTCCAAAGACTAAGGAACAATAACGATACAAGCACCACTGCTGCAAGACTGTTCATGTTTTTACCCAGTGCATAATTAACTGTACCCATGACTCTATCATAATGTGCCATCATGTCCAGCTTTGAACCCATTACCACGGTGACAATATGATGACTGAAAACAATTGAATAAATTTCAGGACATTTTTCATGGATTTACTGGGAAATGTGCAAGAATTTTGGGTTTAGTTAATAATAGTTAAACATTATTTTAATGCTTTTGAATCCGTTCATATGTTCATCTTTTTAATGAAGACTACACTAATTTCAGACAATGAAATTCTCTTTCTATAGAGAAATGTATTCAAAAATGTGATGAAATTAATATTTTGTAATAAATAATCAATAAGGGTGATAAATTCTGCATTAGTGTTATTACCTAGGGATCCAAAACTTGCACTGTACGCTCTCTGCTGGGTAACAAACAGGCTGGAGGGTGAGGCCCAGAATATGGTGGTGAATGGAGTTAAATCCTGCTGGCAACTGGTCATGAGTAGTGTCCCCAAGATGTTGGTACAGGTGCCTGTCCTGTTTAGTATTTTTGTTGATGACCTGGATGAGGGGACTGAGTACACCCTCAGAAAGGATGACGCGATCTGCAAAGTGTGGAAGTGACAATCTGCCTGAGGGTAGGAAGTCCCTACAGAGGGATTTGGACAGGCTGGATTGCTGGGATGAATTCAGCAAGACCAGGCGCCAGTCCTGCACTTTGGCCACAGCAACCCCATGAAACACTAGGGGCTTGGTGTAGAGTGACTGGAAGACTGGGTAGAGGAAATGGATCTGGCGGTGGTGGTCAGCACTTAGCTGAACATGCACCATCAGTGTGCTCATATAGCCAAGAAGACCAATGGCATCCTGGCTTGTAGAGGAAACAGTGTTGCCAGAAGAATCAGGGAGGTTATCATCCCTTTGTACTCAGCCATGGTGTGGCTGCACCTCGATGAGTTTTGGGATGTCCCTACAAGAAAGGCATTGAGGCTCTGGAGTGTGTTCAGAGAAGGACAATGAAGCTGTGAGTTCTGGAGTACAAGTCTTATAAGGAGCGGCTGAGGGAGCTGGGAAGCACTGTAGATCTCTACAGCTTCCTGAAAGGAGGTTGTGGCAACATGGAGGTCGACCTCTTCTTCTGCATAACTAGTGAAAGGACTAGAGGGAATGGCCTCAAGTTGTGCCAGGGAAGATTCAGGGTGGATGTTAGGAAAAATTTACTCACTGAACTAGTGGTCAGGCTCTGGAATAGGCTGCCCAGGGAGGTGATGAAGTCGTTATCCCTGGAGATGTTCAGGAAATGTGTAGATGTTGTTCTAGAAACATGGTTTAGTGGGCAATATTGGTGGTAACTGGACATTTGGACTAGATGATCTTGGAGGTCTTTTCCAGCCTTAATGATTCTATGATTTTAATTTATTTAATATATATGTATTTTATTAAGGCCAGAATGGAATTATGGTTCTTGCACTGTTATAAACCCTTCATAGGGTTTGTAAACCAGTAGCAAAACAATGCAGATTTCACCTTTCTTTCCCATTCCTTGTTATTGAAGTGCTTAACTGATCATTTGCACACATCATTGCAATTAATTTAAAGAGTCTTTCTCCTTTCCTGGATAATTTACAGCTGAAGGTCTAGCTATTAAAATTTGATGTCTCACGTTTAACTGACCAGAAGGTATCTGACCTCACTGTGACAGCTGCAAAATTATGCATAAACAAGTGGGAACCAACTATAATTGAAAAGTATATTTGAAAATTATATTTGAAAATTTTAAAAACCATTTTTGATGGAATAAAAATCAATGCAAAGATGTAGAACTTCCCCAGAAAGTGCCTAAACTATCACTGTAAATAATAAGGTTAATGGTTTGGAAGACAGACCATCTGCAAAATGGAGAGCAAGATCCAAACCCAAAATAGATTTGACCCATTTTTAATAGAATTTAATAGTGATCTTCATCAAGTGCATGCTTTCTTAGAAGCTAAAGTATCTGAGCAGCTGAACAACAGTTGAGCTGAGAAAGGAAGAATCAAGAAAATCAATGTTTCCTATTCCCTTGGCAGGCACTGAATCTGCCTATTACATAAAAGCAGTCAAATCATCTTGATCTATATAAGATTAACTGGAAATACTGTTAAAATCTACATATTTCAAATGCAGCGTGAAACACTGCACATAGACTGTGTCCTTTCAGAGACTTTCAGAGCTTAGACCTGGAGAATTTAGTTGCTGCCCACATATGCCAGACATTAAGATCAGTGTATGAAATTTCTTTGCCTCAAGTTTTTTTACCATTTACATTCCAGTTTGTTTCTGGCATTATACACAAGGAAAGGAAATGTCAGGACTCTCTGACTTGAAATGCTCCCTCAATGTAGTATCACACGTGAAATCTGATCTCCAGCATCAAAAAAAAAAAAAAAAAAAAAAAAAAGTTATTACAAGATTATTACTGTCTTACTGAGCTGAACATAATTCTATAGCCCAATATTTTGTAATTACATTGTTAGTGTTACCACTCTAGCCCCACAACCACAAAAATCAAGCAACTAATTACATTTTTCTAGAAATTCTGAAATCTAAGCACATATCAAAACATTTTGAAAAGTTACCTGGAACACATCAATGCACCTATAATGCAATTTCGGAAGCTTTCAATTGTATCAATTATACTCAACTGTATTCAATCTGTATAGAAAAACAATACAGCAGTTTTTTTTTTCCTTCTCTTCTCTTCTCTTCTCTTCTCTTCTCTTCTCTTCTCTTCTCTTCTCTTCTCTTCTCTTCTCTTCTCTTCTCTTCTCTTCTCTTCTCTTCTCTTCTCTTCTCTTCTCTTCTCTTCTCTTCTCTTCTCTTCTCTTCTCTTCTCTTCTCTTCTCTTCTCTTCTCTTCTCTTCTCTTCTCTTCTCTTCTCTTCTCTTCTCTTCTCTTCTCTTCTCTTCTCTTCTCTTCTCTTCTCTTCTCTTCTCTTCTCTTCTCTTCTCTTCTCTTCTCTTCTCTTCTCTTCTCTTCTCTTCTCTTCTCTTCTCTTCTCTTCTCTTCTCTTCTCTTCTCTTCTCTTCTCTTCTCTTCTCTCCTCTCCTCTCCTCTCCTCTCCTCTCCTCTCCTCTCCTCTCCTCTCCTCTCCTCTCCTCTCCTCTCCTCTCCTCTCCTCTCCTCTCCTCTCCTCTCCTCTCCTCTCCTCTCCTCTCCTCTCCTCTCCTCTCCTCTCCCCTCCTCTCCCCTCCTCTCCCCTCCTCTCCTCTCCTCTCCCCTCCTCTCCTCTCCCCTCCTCTCCCCTCCTCTCCCCTCCTCTCCTCTCCTCTCCTCTCCTCTCCTCTCCTCTCCTCTCCTCTCCTCTCCTCTCCTCTCCTCTCCTCTCCTCTCCTCTCCTCTCCTCTCCTCTCCTCTCCTCTCCTCTCCTCTCCTCTCCTCTCCTCTCCTCTCCTCTCCTCTCCCCTCCTCTCCCCTCCTCTCCCCTCCTCTCCTCTCCTCTCCCCTCCTCTCCTCTCCCCTCCTCTCCTCTCCTCTCCTCTCCTCTCCTCTCCTCTCCTCTCCTCTCCTCTCCTCTCCTCTCCTCTCCTCTCCTCTCCTCTCCTCTCCTCTCCTCTCCTCTCCTCTCCTCTCCTCTCCTCTCCTCTCCTCTCCTCTCCTCTCCTCTCCTCTCCTCTCCTCTCCTCTCCTCTCCTCTCCTCTCCTCTCCTCTCCTCTCCTCTCCTCTCCTCTCCTCTCCTCTCCCTCTTCCTCTTCCTCTTCCTCTTCCTCTTCCTCTTCCTCTTCCTCTTCCTCTTCCTCTTCCTCTTCCTCTTCCTCTTCCTCTTCCTCTTCCTCAAGGATTTGAGCATCTTTTTTGCAACAAACACTTGTGGGACTAGAAACTTCAAAATCAGAATTTCTTATTAGATTTCTTATTAACTATTTGAACTGAAGTTTAAGTGAAACCTAGAAATTCACTTTTATTCTTTTCCAAAATTCTGAATAAGTTTTTGTTTGGAACAAAAACAAGATTTGATTTTTGATTTTTTTTCTGAGTTAAATGTTTCTAACTTTAGCTACTTATAATTTAGATAATTTAAAATTTAATGTCTTCAATTTCATTTACATTTTAAGTTATACTCTGTTTTCTTTCAGCCTTACCATATGAAAGTGTGAAGTTGTAGCCATCTAATTTCAAATGGTAAGCCTCAAATACATATAGAAGTTAAAATAATAAATATGGATAAAGAGTACTGTTTTTTAATGAACAACATTTTGATCTGTTTTCTGTCAAATTATATGATCACCTGCTCCTTTCCTTTCAAAGAAACCTGAAGATTTCCATAGGAAACTTCTTACAGCTAGTCTTTATTGATTATCTAATTAGACTGTGGAATAGAACATGCTTCAAGCAATTTAAAATAACATTATTATGTATTTTTTTGAGAGTGTTCATTGGATTTTACTGTTTTTAATCTGAGTTTTAAAACATTCATTTTCTCTGTTAATTTACATAATATTCCTATTTGGAAATGTACTATATTGCAAAAGTGATTGCAAAAAAATTGCTTTTCCTCCTTGAGTTTCTGACAATACTAAGAAAGTCATTGTTAGGTCTCATAAGGTCAGAGCCCAGCCCAGTTCAGCACCTCCTCAGTAAAGCAACATGGTCCAAGTCATTCTCAAACAACAGAGTTCACTGTTACAGAAGAAGCCTTTCCCATTCCATAATAAAATCTTCTTGTAATGCCAAAGAGTAATTGATCCTTTAAAAACAACAAACAAAGGCTTATTGTTTTATGTGATGTGCTACAGAATGCACAGTGTAGGCACTTAACATCTACATTTTAGGTTACTAGTGAGATTGTTTGCCTAAAGGAAATATGACAGTTCTCTATACAGTCAGTGGGGACAGGAGGTGATTTGATGATTTCTATAGGGAAAGCAAGACGGTCTTGATTTAGGTACTGAAGAATTTACATTTATAAGCACTTGGTTGCTTTGAAAAGAAACACAGACCCTGTCTGTGTCAGCTGAAGATAAGAATCAGAGCAATAGAAACAGAGATTTTTGATGCTTGAAGTCAAAATTCAAAACCCTTTTAGCATCCACAGTAACTACTACGCATCCTGACAGGCAGTTTTGATGTGTCTTTGTTATTTTCTAGTATCAGGTGTAACATGATCTGGAGAATGCCATTCACCTGTCCATCTGTAATAATCCCAGGGGAGACTTTTCCCCTGAATGTTTTGGACCCAGCAACTTAAACTGTGTCTCTAGATGAGAATCCTCTCTGTGCCTACAGAGGTAGCTCTGCATATCTTATTGTCCCTCTAGCATTGACCAAATCAGATGCATTCTTTGGAAGCAATGCAAACTCTTTCCAAGAAGTGCCTGGATTTTCTTCCTAGCATGAACTATCCATCAGGTTCCTGATAAGTGAGTGCTTAATGAGAGCTAGAAGTGCTTTCAAATGATCTTAGTAGAATGTTACTGAAAACTAGTTATATCACTAATGACATCAGTAAGAGTAATCTTCCATAATTTCTGTTATAAATTTTCTGACATATGTTTGTAGCCTGACCTTTGTCTTTGTTCTTCTTTTTATTACTTTTGGAATGTTTAGTCATTATGTCTGGGTCTACTCTCTGCTTGAAGCATCCACATTATTTTGCTTGTCTCTATAAATCAGACTTTCCTACTTAAGACTAAGCAGAAACTCCCTAAAGAGATATTTTGATGAATTTATTTATTTGTTATAACAAATCCAATTTCCTGTTGCAATTTGTATGACAGGGCTTTTCCACAACAACAATTTTCAACAATAATTAGTTGTTCGAGATATTTTCAAGCTCTTGATCATAAAGAAAGTACAATCCATACTAGTTTAACAAGGCTAAGCGCAGGAGTGAAAACACTTGTCTAATCTTGTAAATTGTCTAATGCAAGAGGACTGGTCTTTATTGATCCTAGTATAATGCTTAATTCTCATACCTCTAAAATAATCATGAGTGCCCAGTAAGTTGTCTTTTACATTTTGCTTTAGATTACAGAAAAATATTTTATATTTACAAAAACAAACAAAAATAAACAAAGAAAAAAAAAGAAAAAAAAAGAAAAAAAAAAGGCCCAAACAGATCACCACCTATTATTTTGTTCACAGCTTCTTTGATTAAGTCAATACTGCTCGGATATACACACTTAAGCCTGAAGTCCAGGGAATGAACTGCAAGCAAACTTCTCTCTTCTAGCCTCACGGAATAAGAGTGGGTAGCACAATAATTCACTAAAATTATTTTACAGAGAACAAGGAAAAGTTAATTCTTTGTTTTCTCTGGTGCAGTTATATATTAAAGCAGTCAAACTACAAAACAGGTGTGCAGTACAGAAAGACTGTTTCTTCTAAGATGATTCAAAATTTTCTGAGAATCTTTTTTTTATTTCTTTTCATAGAATCATAGAATCATAGAATGGCCTAGGTTGAAAAGAACCACAATGATCATTGAGTTTCAACCCCCCTGCTATGTGCAGGGTTGCTAACCACTAGACCAGGCTGCCCAGAGCCACATCCACATCCTTGTGTTCCTTTTAATTCATTTCATCATCTTTCAGCTTCATCATATTATCTACTTTCTGCCAGGAGTGTAATTATCAGAGGGACACAAGAAGTGATGCTGACTATTCACTGTCCCTAGCTTCATGGAGATTGGGAAATCTCTTCACTGTGATGCACTGATCAGTGTTTCTAATTTTAGCTCTCTAAGCAGCAAGCAGCGCTCACTACAGTCCCTTAAAACTCATGATTAAGATCTGCTGCCTACTGACCTTCCCACTGACAGATGACCAAGACCAGTCAGTGTTACATTTAAGTCCATCTGTAATTCAGGAGAAAGAGGGAAGTGGGGCAAAAGGAGTAGGGGAAGGATAGTGACTTACTGCTTCTGTTCTGGTTTTCCAACTATTTGGGTACCCATGACCATTCCAGCCACACTGTTTTCCAAGCAACATCCAAAGTATGTCTATAATATGACAAGAGATAGCTTTGATAAGATGAACAAATGTTACATATTATTTCCTTTGTGAAGGGAAACTTTGGAAACTGAGTCTGGTCTTTTTCAGCCCCTGGGGATATTCAAACTAGTCAAAATGTACTGTGAAAAAGTTGCATAAAAATTGTTTGTTTTTTTCTGCTCTTTTCATAGACTGTTAAACAGCTCAGTTGCATGTCCCACTGTCCTTCCATGAGGATTTATATTACTTCTTTCTTATGCCAGAAAATAATGTATTAATATATGCCTTTTGCCAGGCATAAAAAACTTGGATAATTATGATTGAAAAATTGTTAGCTGAAAGCATACAAAGAACATTCATGAAGCATGGCTGAGATGAAATAGCTTCTGGAAGTTGGCTAATTTCCACTTTTACCTGGAGAGATAAAAAAAGCTGCTTTACTTTTGGATGTTTTTGCTCGTAATCCAAAAATACTTTGCAGACTAAACAGTGATGCTAACATTCCAATAGCCTCTATATGACATTTCTTATTCTCAATCATCTTAATTATAATTATAATAGACAACAAAAGTAGAGTTAATAATCTCCCTAGATTAGCCATCTCATCTCTGATCTTTAGCCTTGTTTGCATTTCCCTCAGAGGAAGCATTGCAGGTAGCATAAGACTCAAGATGTTTTCCAGTTTATGTGGTTTATGTAAACTGCACATCATGTTCTTGCACACAAGGAATTGTACATGAACCACAAACCTGCTAGTTGTCTTTCAGCTTTTGCTTTCTGGCTCCCCTAGACTCAGAGTTGCTAAATATTTCATACTTCTGCATCTTTCACATTTCAGTAACATTTCTGGGTGGTCAAATGATTCTTGTGTGTGCTGTTTTTTTGTTTGTTTGTTTGTTATGTTTGTTTGTTTTTGTTTTTTGGTTCACTGGTTGCGGATTTGTTTGTTGGTTTCTTTGTGCATATTTAGCCGTAGAAGATTACTACCTAACACAGCAGTTTTTCTTTGCCATCCTCTATACTTCTTCACCTCTTTATCACAATTTTCTTTTTGTCTAATTTGCCTGCCTTAGAAATAATGAAGACCTGTGGTAATGACACCTGGATCCATCTAGACATGGGTCTCAACAAGCCCTGCATGTTTCTTCTCTGCCTTCAAATAAACCTCTTACTGTACATTCTTCTACTGCAATGCCTGAGGCTATGGGCTGCTTCCTCCTCTAGAGGAAGAATTAGAAGTGTGGCAAGCTCACTATACTCATTTTTGTTGTGAATTTGTGCAACCCACTTCCTCTCAACTCCCCATCCCAAGAGCTCAAGCAGGCAGTCTGTAGAGGTGCTCAGGGGCCACGTATCCTGCACTGCCGCAGCATTGTGACCAGGCTGCAGCAAGATGGTAACAGTTCTGCCAAACAGTGCCACTTAGCCATAACTTACATACCTGCAACTTCCTTTATAGTGCAGGAGAGACCTTTCATTTCTCCTCATCGTTAGAGAGCCGTTACAGTTTTGAGCAGGCCTCACTCCAGCCCCAGGCTTGGGCAGGAGAAAAAGGCTCCCTGCCTTGGCCTAATGCTTACAAGAAAGCCCATTCAGGCTGTTTAAAGACAAGCCAAAGTCTGCCCCGTGGGTGAGAGCTGTAGAGCACTCTGGTTATGACAGACAGAAGTCTGTTTGTCTGTCAGATAGGGCTTTCTGGGTCTTCCTCCTTCTTTAGAGAACTGAAACTGAGAAAACAGGCTGCTCTCTGAAGTTCATGGAGGTAATCCAAGCAGTTCTTTGCTCCTTTCTTTTTCCTCATCCAGTTTGACAGGGAAAACACTCCTCATTGGTCTAGATGTGTCTCTCTTTTGCTAGTAACAGCATGATGATTTGGTACACACTGATCACCTCATATGTTAGTCCTGAGGCAGAAAGATGCATGGGAGAAAGAAGTGAAAAACTTATTTCTCCTCATACTGGCTTAATATCTGAGAGGGAATTTGATGCCACAGCTACGGCCTCCCATAAAAGTCTAAGCAAAAAGTTTTTAGTTTCTCTCTGAGGAGTGATTCTAATGGTTTTGGCCTCATATTAGGCCATTACAAAGACAGAGGCAGTTGCACATCTAAGGTCTTACAAAAGGAAACTCTGACACCTGAATATGTAAGAATATGTAAGACCTTCTATTGAAGTTGGAAAAAAAGTAAGAATAGAAACATACATGGGGAAACTTCACATTTATTTTCTGACGGCATTCTAAAGTTCTGAGATTGCACAGATTTCTAAAGATGAGAAAGGACTCTGATATGCACAATCATGCAACCTGGCCATTCTAAATAGTCCAGAGGAGAACAGGTCATGTCACCTTGGGAACTTCCAGCACAACTGACGGCAACCCACCCCACTGAATCCAAGCCTAAAAGATATTGGTTATATTTAATAATTCATCATTTATATGCTGACTTTGACGTTGAAGACACTAGGTGTGCTTTGTCAATCTCTTGGTACCTGTTATCAGGCTGCAGTTTCCTTTTGTTAGAGGATCTTTCATGATGTTTTGTGAAATATTATTTGTAGCATCCTAATGGGAGTAGTTATTATTCAAGATCAAAACAACTGTCAAAGGATATGGACAGAGGGACAGGACACCACTAACTGCCACAGAACTCTCAAGTGGCAGTGCATCTTCTCTCTTCAAACCTTTGTAACTGCTTAAACTGAGTGGTATTATATTTCACTGTATGTACATATGCACATCAGGAGGAATTTCTTATAATATCATTGGACCAGCTTCAAGATGGGGAATTCTAAAATATCCTTGTGTATTGAATATTTTTATTAAATTATAAAATGCTGAATTCAATCAAGTTGAATTCTCCATTACAATAATTGTGATGATGAGAGGCTCTGTCTTCATTATATACAATTTTCTTATTTTTATGTTTGAGAAGATATTACTTAAAGCTGGTATATATTGTACCCATTGTGCCTCTGATAATTTAACGAAAAATCTGATCAGTACCATGGTTGGTGATGACTGGAGGAAAGGCAGTAAAATTACCACAAATTAAGTTCACCATTAGCAAGTTCAGATCATTCAAGCCTCCTAGTATCATCAGAAGACCAGAAAGTCAAGGATTCTCCTCTTGATCATGGTGAATGTTAATTAGCTTAAGCATTGCAAGGTATTATGCCTCATTGATTGAAAGCTTGGAACAATGACACTCACAGATCACAAGCGCCTAAGCTTTCCAGTCAGCCTGTCAAAATGGTCCAATGAGAGCACTGGAATGCTGGAGGCTTCCAACAACTCTATAATACTTGGTAACATACACTAATATTTTACTTCTGTGCTTTACTGTAGTTTCTTATGTTTCAGAAAAATGCTGGCAGTATGAAATGCCATTTCCTGTGTAGATTTACTAGGAAGAATATAACTGAACTGTTTCTGTCAACACGAGAGGGAGCACAGACACATCTATCAAAGTTCCTGCATTTGATGAGCTCAGTGGAATAAGTCTTCCACCTCCACTTTTTTGTGATGCCAATGAGTGATGAATCAGATATATTTTAGACATCTAAAAGTAATTCAAGGTGAGAGAACCAAGGAAGACTGGTATTTGCCAGTCAGAACTATAAATAAACTTTTCATCACTAACAGGCTTCTCCAAAGCTATTTAAATAGGCTAGAATGTTATGGATTGCCTTTCCCTAAGGACAGAATGCTATCTGTATTTTAAAATGTGTCATTTCTTCACAGATGCAGGCACGCAGACAGTGGGTAGGACTTCGCTTCCATTATAACCACAGTAAATCTATCCTGTTCCTCACTCTACCAACAGGATTTTCAGACCAGTGTTTTCTGTTTTGAGAACTGGAGGAATTAACAGGATGGGATGGGATGGGATGGGATGGGATGGAATTTTTTGCAGTGAATCGCATCCTTGGAAAGGCTAATGAGTTGTGATGTTAACTTGTACTGACACTGTATGTTTAGTTGATGAGTTAGGTATATTCACTAATTTGAAGTCATACAGAATTTTAGCAGATAAAGCGACTCATGATTTCTGTACAAATAACTAATACGAAAGAATCGTAATTTACAGATAACCACATATAAAGTTTTCTGTATGCGATGTGAGAGAGAGTCAACATCTTGATTAGAAGACTAGTCTCTATTTTCAGACCCAGCAATGCCAGCAATATTAGTAACATTTGCAATTTGACTAGATTTGCACAGATCCATATGAGAATAATTGAAGACCTTGGTGAATTTTAGCACTTTTGAAGTGTAGATATTAAATGTGCATAAGCCATATTCATACTAGAACAAACAAATAAAATATTCAAAAGTAAAGAAGCCAAATATTCTCTCTAGATTTATGACAGCCACCTAAAATAACATAAAAAGTAAATTAAATACATTGGCAAAATTTAAGAGGCAACTGACAGTAAGGGGAAGTGTTTGTCTTGTGTGCTATATTAATTTTACATTCTACAGAAAGCCCTTTTTCTCACTGGCACAACATTGAACATATTAATGGTAAAACATTCTGGGATACCGTGTGATCAAATTCTACAAATTAAGTCTAGTGATTTTGATAGTTGCTCCAGACTTATACCAACATGCTCAAGTTTATGATACTTTGTTTATAAAAGCCAGACTAGAAGCACTACTGATTATATGATGGAAGAATGAAACAAATAAATATTTTACTGTCCTACTGTCTATAAAATATGAATAAAGCTTCAAGAAATATCATGTAAACAAAAAGGAAATCAAGCTGCCCTGTTTGAATTATTTCTCCAGTAGTTAATGTGAATCCAAGATGCTCTTGAACACTGCTAAAAAAACAGCCATATAGTGAGGAAAGACGTCAATTCTCAGAAGAGCTCTGAGTGAGAGAAACCAAAAATGTGGAGAAAATTCCAGGTGCTAATTGCTCATCCTCTTTCATGAAATATCCAGTTTCCAGGAAATACTGAATAACTATATTCTCCTCAATACACGCTTACCACTGCATGATTTAGTGCAGCTATGAGAGACTCACTCTTTTCAGTGCAGTGAGCCAAAACAAATAGAAACTTCAGAAGACAATTAAGAACAATTCTTTCATTACTCACAAACAATAAATAACATCCTTCTACCATTTGACAAGTAAGCTACTACACATTAAATCTGAATGGTAAAATTTATTCCATAGGGAAAAAAAGAAATATATCTTTGTTTATCATTCTTTTGTCTTAACTTTAAGTTAGCAGTGACATTGTTTATCATTCCTTCGCCTTAACTTTAAGTTAGCAATGACAGAAGTGTATGTGCTCTTTTTTAATGTAAATCTTTAAAATATTGACAAAAACAAAACAAAACAAAAAAACTACACACAAAAACACAATGCACCACGGATGTTAAAAATGGTAGGGAAAACATGAATGCAGAGGATACTGTTTTGTTATAAATACAACACATTTGAACTATTCTTTAATCAAGTTACTCCACTATTCTATCTGCAAAGTACTTTTGATTTAATCATGACTTTTGTTGAATGTTTTCTATTCAGAAAGTTGATGTGAATGGAATTCTGCCTAGGAGAACTATTCCTCTTGCTTGTCTTCTTTCTTTTGTTGTTATTTTCTGGATAACCATTTTTATTAAAGAAATACAAATGATTAGATGAATTAATTAAAAACACACTTTATATTTTTGTCCATGGATGAATAGCCATTTTAGGTGCATATATATATTCTCATAAGAAAAAGGAAACACTTATAGAAAGAAGAGACCGTTTATGTGACTATGCATAAAATGTTACTAGAAAGAATTATCACATCTGCAATAATAGCTGAAAATGTAAAAATTAAGCAGCATATATTTCATTTAGCTTTAGTTGCCTAAAGGGAGCTGTACGGTCTAATGCAATCTTCTTAAAGTGAAATAAATGAGGAAGACACTCCCAGTTGTTGAGATAGAGGTCTATGATAGATGAAATGAATTGCCCTTGTGTAGATGCTTCTTTTTCTCTATTGCCTGTTGACTCTTTTAAACTGGGAAACTAAAATTAGGCCAGATGAATTCAGTCAAGTCTGATTTTAGGGACCTTCACCAAAAAACGTGTGTGTCATAGAACAGAACTGGACTTGTGATTCATTTGAAAGGTGTGACTAAGAAAGGTGATCCGAAAAAGAGATACCTAGGTGACCAAGCCAGGTAAAGATCTTTGAAATGGCATATATCCATAAAATATGTGACACAGTTGGACTCTCGCCATACTGTCTTACCCCCAGTGCAGAAGACAAAATGCTGGCACAGGTTAAGGAAGACATATCAGAATACTGCTCACCATGTAACTCTCTCTGGCTATAAAAGGCATGAAAGAATCCTCTTTGATTCCTTTTCTGTTTTAAGACTGATGGAAGGGGTCTGAGATACGCCTCTGCCCTTGCACAAGATTACATTCATTATGTGAGAGTGAAAGATTATGAGAGTATATTATAAACAGTCCTACTGTACTCCCAATGCTCTCTTGCTTCCACTTTTTGATAATGCATTTAGCTTACCTTCTATTAGCTTCCCTGTCTGCTCTGCATTGCCCCCAGGCAAGACCTTGGCAATGTACGCTCCAATTTCTCCACTGCTTCCTGGAATTTCTTTCCCACCTACGACTCGGATTCCCAGTCCATTGCCTGAGATCAAAAGAAACAGGAAATTTTAAACAGAGATGAAGCAATTAATAATTCACTGAAAGGAAAGAAAGAGTACAAATCATCAGTAGGATTTCATCAAAAACTTCTGGCTGTGATCGGAAGAATAAGGTCCTATCCATTACATTTTCAAAGAATTAACTTTGAGAGAGTTAGGAGCGTTTAGTTTGCTTTCAATGCAGGAAAACATTTTCTTGAGTAAATACTGTATCGCTGGCATCACACATACAATTCATCCACTGAAATTGCATTGAAGTCAATCCTGCCTTTTTCTGACAGCCCTACTGTACTGTAAAATGACAATTTGCACAGCAAACCTATTTCAAGCAAACCTTAATTTGCAGTATTAATTAAATTCCACTAACATGCTAGAAATCTATGTGAAGTGTGGATTCAAAAGATAGCTTTATGATATGCCAAAAACATGAATACAATTTTGCTGAAAAATTATAGTAGCTGAGCTTTTAGAATCATACAGACAGGTTGACAGATCACTGAGATTCTGCTGCAAAGCATGTACATTTACATCAACCTCTATTTAGTAGATACTGATATTTTTCTAAAATATTTGCTTTTAATTGACAGCTTTTACAGAAGAAGATGTACAATTTATCAGAATAGAAAACAGCCTACAATCACTTTATGGTAATGCACTATTTTAATCTGACATATTTTCTCTTTTCTTTAAAAATTACAGAGATTAAAACATTATGTTCACTTTGATTTTCCTAAATGGAAAGAATCAAATCACTTCTTTACATAGAGAAAAAAAAAAAAATAGGAGTGGAAACAAAAGCTTAAAAATAGACTTATAAAGCTAAACTTATGCACCATCATGCTACCATGTTACTTTAAAAAAAAAGCACTTTCTGTACAAAAGAAACCCCCAAACTTATTCTTTGAAGAACAAGAAAATCACACAAGAGATGATTTACACTTCATTTGGGAATATAAAAGAGTTTTTACTCATTTTTATTGGAACAGTTAAATAATTAATTTTCAAATTATTAAATTTATAATGTAAACCAGCGTAGTGATTAAACTAATCAGATATATCAAGTTCACCACACAGTTTCTTTGCAAAGCTGCATCTCTTTAGATTTATGTTATTCCCAGGAGTACAATTATTGTTTTGATAGCTCAGCTCTGAGATCACATTAGAAGGCAGCTACTCACACTGAGCTCCCGGCCACAGAAGTTTCTACTCATTTTTCTACCCTAGCTTATCTAAGTTTATATCCTTTGTGACTCAGCTTTCCTCATAACTGCATATGAGACATTTTCCAAATAACCATTTTATTTTCTTTTTAATCACAAACAGCACAACAAAAAGGAAACAAATCCCATAGCAGAGTCACTATGAAGTTGGGAATACTCAGCATGAAATTCATACCATGAAACTTCTGAATAAGTTCGCTGAAATTTTTTGTTGAAAATTTTAGAAAATATGTCCTCTCACTACGTATGTCTTTTTTTTATTTTATTTTTATTTTGAGGACCTGACCAATATCTTTAAGAAATTCAGCTTCTTGCACGCTTTTACTTCTGCAAATGTTGAGTACTGCAAATGTAGTATAAAAGAATGCAAATCTTTGTCAGACTCTCTTTGGACATGATGAGTGAACAGCTGTTTTAACAGCAAATTAAGAATTGGAAAAGCATAAATATTTGAGCTTGAGGGGGACCCTCTGAAGTAAAAATGCAAAGATGTCTATATAATCAGCATAAAACAACTTCATTGAAATACCAAGCTAATTACAGGCACAGGGAATCACATAGAATCACACAAAATCACACAGAATCACAAGGTAGGAAAGGACCTACCAGATCATCTAGTCCAACTGTCCTCTTATCACCATAACTACCTATTAAGCTACTAAACCATATCTCATAGCACCTCATTCAGATGCCTCTTGAACACTGCCAGGGATGGTGACTCCACCACCACCCTGGACAGGCCATTCCACTGCCTGACCACTCTTTGAGAGAAAAAGTTTTTTCCTTATATCTAATCTAAATCTCCTCCAGTGCAACTTGTGGCCATTTCCTCTGTTGCCTAGGAGAAGAGGCCGACCCCCTTCTTATCAAAACCTTCCTTCAGGAAGTTGTAGAGTGCAATGAGGTCTCCCCTGAGCCTCCTCTTCTCCAAACTAAACAATCCCAGCTCCCTCAGTCGCTGCTCACAAGACTTGTGCTCCAGACCACTCACCAGTTTCATTGCCCTTCTCTGGACACATTCATTAAATTTCTGCTATAAGATACATCCAACATGGTAGTTAATACTCCTTTAATTATAAGCTCAGCGTGGATGATACTCAATTAACTATATTGCTGTTTGGCTGTTTCTAATGCAAATAATTTGATTTACAGATAGGATATGGTGTTCTAAACAATAGCTATACTGGCACTCTGGAACTGTGCTATTGGGAATTCTAATATTGTTTTTTGTTTAGGAGAGGGTGTCATGGTTTTATGATTTTTGGTTATCGGTATCCCACATCATAACATCATGCAGTGTACTGGGAGTTAAAGAGCAAATGCTCTAGTTCCAGGTACTTGTCTGGAAGAGAAGAATAACTATGTTCCCCAGAAGACTGGTTGAATACTGTTATCATTCCTGCTCAGGGGAACAGATATAAGGCCTGTAGGTCACCTGACCTGAGTCTTTCCTTCTTGTCTCGTCGTGCTCGCTTTCGGATTGTCTTGCTGCTGCTCCCGACTGCATGCAAGGCTTCAGTATTAGTGTAAGGCCTTTAGCTCTCAGACAATCATCCTCTCAATTATATTTGATTTTATTAACAATTATATTGAATTACATTGTATTATAGTGTGTTATTGTGCATTCCGATCCTATATTTAGTAAATTAGTTTGTTTCTTCTCAGATCATAGCCGCTGTTTTTTTAATTATTCTTTTTTTGTGGGGGGTCCCCTGTTTCCCTTTTCCGGAGGCGTGGATTTTGCATAAAAATCCCTCTGCCCCACTAGTCACGGAAACGGGCCGGACCAGCCCGTAAACCGTCGACAGAGGGAAGTAATTATTCAGTGTAATTTGAGTAAACTGCATAATTGTTTTAAATTAATTATCTTATTTCAGCGAAAATTTGAAATTTGGCACCAGTAAAGTTTATGTTTCCTTGGGAAAGCAAACCCACTATACCAGGTGACAAATGTTCTTTAAAAAAGTTGAAAACTACAGTCTTAAAAAAGTTAAGTATCTCATTGCACAAAGTGAATGAGGACCCACATAAAAGCATCCACCCTTGGGACACAGAAATTCACACAGACTGTGCTGTGCACTTTTCTAAGAACCACAGACCAAACATTCATTAAGATTCATTAATATGTTCTAAGGCTGAAGGTCACAACTGTGAAATATTAAACTAAGTAAATCCAAACTAACCATATTCTTACTCCACAACACATGCACACATGCACACATACAAACTTACTTTTAACCCACACAACCACTCTATGAACTTTTCAATATATGAGTAGGAATGGACTCTTTCATCACATTGAGGAATAAGTCTAGAGGTTCAGAGTTCTGTTATGACACACTACATCAATCTTTGTCTTTGATATCCTAATTGAATAATAATGGCAGAGAGGTGGTTTGTCATGCCAACTATGCTCGGTTTCAAGGGTAAGTCTATGGATACCGACTGTAGGTAACCAAAAATCGCGGTTGACAGAAATAGTTCTGATCATAGAATCATAGAATCAGAATTACTCCGGTTGGAAAGGACCTGAAAGATCATCAAGTCCAACCGCAGCCTAACCATAGTACCCTAACTCTAACAACCCTCTGCTAAATCATATCTCCGAGCACCACATCCAAACGGCTCTTACACACATCCAGGGATGGTGACTCAACCACCTCCCTGGGGAGCTTATTCCAGTGCTTAACCACCCTTTCTGTAAAGAAGTGTTTCCTAACGTCCACCCTAAACTTACCTTCATGCAACTTGAGGTCATAATCTTGATCTTGGCTGATCTTGAAGGTCTAAGTTGTTTGCCTATACTGTTGCCAATAGAACAAATTATTTTCAGTGCTAATATTTGAAGCTTTTTATTCCTATAGACTTCTTTGAAAAGTCTTTAGATTTTAAAGTTTTTAGAGTCAAATGTATGACTAACGTACTAAGAAGGAGCATGCTTGCTAAGGGACAATCATACAAGTGAGTCTGTTTGCAAATGTTCTTCTTGCTGGACAAACTGAGGAAATTCCATTTATTTGATTTGTGTGCACTAAATTAGAAAGCTGTATTTCATTATTATTATCTTGCAAAAATGCTACTAGAAGAAATAATTTAACTTACAAAACATTCATTTCTTTACAGACTGAAAGAGTGCATTAATGTTTGCCCATAAGTGTTTGATTCTGGTTGACAAAGAAGAACGGCTTGTATGTTGCAATACTGTCTCATATGAAGATGGGATTTCAAATCTGCTTACGTATACTATATATATTGAAAATATTTAACTCACTATTTCTGTTTGCAATGACATTGACCAATATATCACACTGAATGGAGATAGCTTAAAAGTATCATCAAACATACCGTTTCTCAGATCTCCTTTTTCTGTCTTTGCTTTTGTTTTAGTCTTTGAGTCTTAATTTTCATCTCTCAGACTACTGTGATATATTCAGACATTAATCATTCTAGTTTAGCTTTTCGGATTACTGAACTACTATTTTGTTCTTAATATGATATAAGATATGTTAACCGACAAAAATGGAATCTGTGCTGTGAATGAGAGATGACACTTCTCTGAACTCTAACTATTCATTTCTATGGAAAATATCTTCAGGAACACATCTCTTCAAAGGGAATTTTACATACTTAAGATCCAACGCTTTTTAGGATGCTTCAAAGCTGGAAGACTCTAATTAAAGGCAACTGTTTTTACTGATATCCCAAGACTGTGAGCCTACCCTTCCATTTAATCTTTATTGAAGACTTAAGATGCAGCACACTAAGCAAAACAGAACAAAACAAAAGCCTGATTCTAAACTTTAGTAAGAGAGATCATACAACTAAATTTATTTTATAAAATGATAAACAAATATAGATACTAAATCATTACAATTAGATTATGAGCCATTTATTTATATAGTTGAAAACACAAACTCAAGAGCTTCAATGAATATTTAAAATGCTTAATAAAAGATGGGTTTTCCCCCAATTATTATACTTTATGACTGTCAAAATGACATTTTTCTCATAATTTCATCTCCTTGATTGTTTCAGCAATGTGTATTCACATATGTATATTTGAGTAGTGATCAACAAATTGGAACTGATAAATTCTGTCACTGATGACCTTGCAAGCATCACTGTGGAATTGTTTTAATTTTTTTTTTCCGTTATCTCCAACACGGGGTACTTTGCGTTCACTTTGCCTTATTTATTCTTAACCTGTGTAGCTCAGTGTTCCTCAGAAAACTGTGAAATCCTATCCCCTTGTATCCCACAGTAGAAAGACAAGAAACATGACTCAGCTGATGCAAAATAATACATTTTGCTGGAGTAGGCTGACCATAAGTTCTACAGTTATGGTTTGGTCATTTTTTGCCATTATAGGGATAATAAAGATCAGATTGCTTGCTATCAGTTGCTGCTGCTCTGTTCACATGAAATCTTACCATGTTTTTACTATGTAAAATCTATATTTTATCTATGTCTCGAGATATAGAGGCATACTGTCTCTATATCTATATAAATGTATTGATTTGGATTTCTAGTGCCTAAGGTCATGCCCTTCAAGACAATAGTTGAACATCATTAGTTATTTCTCTTGATTTCTATGTGTTTTGAAGTTGAATCTTTACAGAAGTAAACTGGAAAAAACTGAACTGGACATGAATTGAAAAATGCCCATAAGGGCAATGACAAGTGTCCCTGTGTAATTTGGAATGGAAGATATGTTTATGTTTCAATATGGAAATTCATCATTTTGTTTTGGACCCATGACCCAAAGCACAGACATACTGCCAAGAGAAGTAAAAAAAAGTCAAAATATGGTTTTCATCACTTTCTAACACTTCCAAAAACAAAATTTAAAACCAGACAGCTGAATCATAGCAAAGAAGGACAATGGTGATCTTTTTTGGGATAAGATGCAGTGGCAGCCATTAGAAAAATGCACGAGGACAAGGAATGAAAGAGATATTAGGCACAAACAATTTTGCAATGTGACAAAATATCATGCTACGGCATTGAGAACAAATCAATCATAACAAACAATATGAAGTCTTCTGACTCTATCTGTCTGTGAACAGAGACTGAACATATCTTCTTTGTGCTCATTTACAATACAATACACATCATCTTCCCATTCCTGCTGCAGTCTTATCTAGACATATGATAGGGTTATAGTAGGTCCTCATCTGTTGGAACAATTTTACACCACATTTCACTGCCTGAATAGAATTGTTAGCCACGGGAAACAATGAAGATGTAAGAACTCTCTTCAAAGAGTTCAGATTTAAAAGTGAAGAAAAGTAAACTATTTACATATCATTGTAATAAAACAATTTGGAAAGTCTAGAGAATAGACAGAAAGGAAATATGACAAAGCAAGCAAAAATAAGTTAGGTCAGGTATTTGGAAAGCAACAGGAAAATAAATGTTTATAATCAAATCCAGGATAAATTTTTATTTGCATTATTATTTGGAATATGGATATTATTATATGGAATACATACTATAACAAGCCATATTAAAGCCTGGTTGCCTAGATAGGTACAACATTTTCAAGATTGTCCTCAAGAGAATTATTTTGCACTTTCTAAGCTAAACTCACTTAAATGAAGTTGTTTCCTGAAACCATGATTAAATTTCCTCAGTTACTGTACTTCTTAGCCACTCACAGTTAAGGCATAAAATATACACGAGGCCAAATCCTGAACTGGTGAAATTCGTTTATATTCCAGTTGTTTTAATAACATAACATGGATTCATATCAGCTGAGAAACAGTTTCATGATGGTTTTCTGGTACACTGACGGTACACTGGTTTTCATTCTGAAAGAAGAGATCATAAACTACTTTACAATTTAGCCTCTTGGGCCACTTACTATATCTCTTGAAAACAAGAGACAAGCTTTCTTTTTGGATAATTTGTCACATCAGAATTAGATTACTCATGTGCCATTTATGATATTATGTAGCTTTAAAGCTATGAAAAAACTATAGGTACTGATATTCATCTGTGTTTACTAATAGGCACCAATGGCTCAAGAGATGCCAATGACTGACAGTTGAGCTCAATTATTTAACATGTTTTGAGCTCTCCCATCACAATCATCTTTGCTATTTAAGGAGCAGAAACAGACTTAATGTAAATATGGCATAGTAAATAATATATATGTATATACTGGCAACAGTATAATGTATAAACTAAGGCTCTTAGGAAGAGAGTAATCCTATTTTAAATTCACAGAAGCATTCACTGCTTCTTTGGCTGACTGTGGCTTCCAGACTGCTGGAAGTTATGAGAACATTAACTGTACTTACTCCTGTCCTATGTTCTTACATAAAGTGCCAAACAAAGGCTGTGTTTGACCTAATGAGACTGCTCTAATATTTACTGCATTTGGGAAAGGTTTGCAATTGTCAGTAAGTGGTGACAATTTGTACTTGCTAAAAGTCTTTTCCAGGGAGATGTGTAGACGTGTCCAATATAGAATAATGCTTCTGGTAACAGCCCTGGATGCTGTTAGCCTTCTTTGCTGCTAGGTTGTACCGTGTGTAGCTTACTGTCTACAGTGACATTCCCCAGTGGCCTCTTCCGCAGATTTGCTTCCCAGCCAAACAGTCCCTGCCTTGTGACGTTGTATGGGGTTTCTTCTCCACAGAGGCAGGATCTGTATTTGTCCTTGTTGAATTTTCATTCCTTCTGCCTGTCTTGGTCCCTCTAAGTGGCAGCCCTGACCTTAAGAATTTTCCATAATTCAATGCCATCTCTAAGTTACAAAAGTTTACTCCATTATATCCTCCACATCATTGATAACAATATGAAATGAGGTAAGTCCCCAGATTCACTATGTGCCCTCAGGAAAAGCACAACCCATTAACCGCTGCCCTCTAAATCCATCTAAACAGCTTTTTAGTTATCACATGGTCCAGCCATCCTGACTACAGGTAAATGTAATGCTCCAAAAAACATTACAGATTCTTACAAGAATGAACCATGGAAGACAACCTTTAATCTGTTCAGACAGTATGTCAGTCAATCATATATGGCTTCACTGTAAAAAAAATAAAAAACAATTTTCATGACATTTTTAATTCTACTGAATTAGCTTTTACCTTTAGTTTTTTAATGTTCTTCTTAACAAGGGGAAAAATTTGATTAATATTTCACATATAATGAGTCAATTCTCTCACCGTAGGAAAGAGTTACATAAATGATGCTCTGCTCATGTATCACAACTTAATTAGTATATTATGAGTCTGGCATATTAGTGATTTTTTATTACAATGCAAATAACAGGTCAGTTCTAGGAGAATGTTATCAGTTATCTTAACATCTTGGACCAAAATTTGAAACTATTTGGCTTTATTTAAGTATTTTGTAAGTAGGTTTCCAGGTTTTGACACTATCAATATTTTGTTAAGGAAAATAACAAGTAAAGACTTGAAGACTTACCAGATAATACCTAAGTTTTCTTAACTTCAACTTGGTGTGCTGACCCTTTATTACAAACACTGCATAACATCCCCTGGTACGACAGGCTCATACAAACTTTATACAGGTGTTTATGTAACTAATCAAACTTTTTTTTTTCTTTTTTTTTTTTTTCCCAATACACTTCTCAAAGCAAAGAAAATCTGTGTGATATTTGTGCAAATGTGTACAGGCAATGGCTAAACCAAAGCTTCTCTTTGGGGAGTGTGCATATCATGGGGAACATTTATGGTACACGGTCAACATTTTGAGGAATTTGTAGGAAAGATATCACTGCCTGTTTTTAAAGGTACCCAGTAATGCCTCAGTACAATTCCTCTTGAAGGAAAATCAAAAGAATATCTCACCCAAATGGCTCTGCTGCACAATGCAATTAACTGACATAGTGCTGCATAGATAATTGCCATGAATGAGGAAGAGTTTATGAAACCATTCACTGTAAAATATCCTTCTTCCAAAACAAGTAACACCTGCAGCCATTTAATTCTTTGTAGAAAAACTGAACTCTCCTCCTTTTCTCAGTGAGAAAGATACTATATATTTGGGTATTTAATTCATTAAGAGGTGATATGATATGGATATAAATTACAGAAGATAAGTGAAGGAATTGTAGTTCCTCTGTCGTTAAATTTCAAATTAACTTTTGACTCATTGCTTGGAAAAGTGCCTAAGCTGGCAGCAGGACAGACAGAAGCTTAATGTGCATTCTCAGAAGAGCCATCACAGTGCAGCTGTTCATGCAGTCCCACTGGAAGGACGGCATTGCCATTTGACAGTTCATTTCTTACAACCACTCATTCTGTGGATATGGGCCAGCTTTGTATCTGTAAATAGGGAACTGTCCACTAAGACACGTGCTGAGGCCTTCAGTTCATTTCAGATGCTCTCTCCCTGATGACAACAGACACTACCGAATGAGTTTATAAACTGTATCCAAACATTTCTCGTCTGCCTTGAATTTAAACTTATGTCTTTAGGTAAAGATGTCCCATTACTTCTGTTGTACCATCTTAGGAAGGTAATAAATCAAATGAAAACAAAACAAAACACAGAAAAATAATGCTTCTACACTTTAAAACGGGGCAGTTGACAAAGTGATTTTCAGTGCATTTTTCTTGTTCGGTTGTTTGCTTTTTTAGAATATCAGCACAATGACACTTGACACGCTGCATCTTATTTGTAAGATATATATTTGATATCTCAAAAAAAATCTTGTAATATCTATTGCAGAAGGAAAATGGTTTATGAACTAAGTATTTTACTAATCAATTAGCTGCTTAGTAAAATTAATCCCTTAAAATACTCTTTTTGTGACAGGGATAAGGATAAAATATTTATCTGCATTGTTGCTTTAAACACTGAACTCTTCATTTCCATAACTAGAGAATTAAATTTTCTTCATTTCAGTGACCAGTAAAATCAGATATCTTAACCTGACTCATCCTGCAGCCAGATCTCCTGAAAGTGTACACCTAACACATTTCAGAGAACTGCATAGTCTGTGACAAAATAAATAGCGCATCATTCTCAGCATGTTACCAGCACCCTGCTCTGGAAAATGTATCCAAATCAAAGGGCATTTGTTACTTGGTGATGTGGAGCAACGTGGTCCTTTCAGCATACATCTTCCCCACATAGTTTGATTGTTCTATAGCTTCTTCATACACAAGCCACAGGCATTCATCACATCTAATTTAAGATCTCTACAGGACCAAAATCTCAGTCTAACGCCTAAGCACACTTTGTGCTTTCTTTATAATCAAGACAGAAAAATAGTGATATTTGCTCTAACTGCCTCATTCTAGTGTAGTAATAATAGTGTAATTATTATTTTCCATAGCAAGTATGTAAAGATGGGAACAGAGGGCCTTCATTTTCCTCTGAGAGTTGCTAAGATCAGTCATAGCTTCCCTGAGAAATGAAAACCTTAAACTCTGTGGTATCTCTGTGCATTTAACCTTCATTAGTTGGACTTCTGTCAGTTTTGTCCTAATGTCCTTGACAGTCATCCAACCAATGACAGACCTCCCTGAGTATCTCCTCTTCTAGTTCTTTAAGAGAAAATGCTGATCTGTGTTAGATGCAGTTAGAGATTGACAGATGCTATTTCAGCATCTTTCAATCTCACTCTTACATGCCTGCTTTCCTTTTGGCTTTCCATGAGAAACAGGGGGCCTGACAGAACTCTAACTCTCAGTAATTGCAGTGATTTGCTTCTGCATCCCTCTGCTGCATTAGAGCTATGAAAGCAAATTGCACGTTTATTATCAGTAGACAGATTGCTCTCTCAGTCACTTCCTCTTGTGGTCTCACTGAACTTTCTTAAATGGGTATTCATACACTGAAAAAATGTGTAAACAAATGGAGCTGCCAAAGAGATTTCATTTCATTGCATTTCATTGCATTTTTAACACACACACTAGTGCATTTCAAATAACGTTAGTTCAGGTAAAAGGTACATAAACATGGTATATGGTAGCGTGGCTGTAACAGCTCTGTCTCTTTCTGTTTATTGACTTTAGCTTTTGTGCCACATCTCTGATAAGGAGAGAGTGCTTGAGGGAATTATGGCTGTTAATTACGGATTAGATCCTTCCCCAGTGACAAATGACTGCTGGAGGAGGATATTCTTTATGCAAATTATTATCTTAGTTCTTCACAATGCTAAAGCAAATCAAAAGGATAAGCAACCATCTGTGAGAGTCTGAGGACATGAGATGACTTTTACACTTTTATCCTAAGTCCATGATTACTATGCCATATTCAGTATGGCCTATGACTGTATTTAATGTGTTGTTGTTTTTTTGTGTTGTTGTTGTTTTTTTTTTTTCCTTGATTAAACATCATATATTCACTGTACTTCAGTATTTTGCTGTAAGAACTTTCAGGTGAAAGAAGTCTAAATATAAAGGTGAAAGAAGTCTAAATATAAAGGTGAAAGAAGTCTAAACATACTGGCTTATTTGTTCAGAGACTGTAGTGGTGTGGATTTGATACAGAAAAACACTTCTAATTCTCCTCCTCTTTCTCTCTGAATAAGCATCCCATGAGCTGTCATGCTTAAGGGACGTGGTGCTGGGTACAGGAATTAATAACAGTTATGAGAGTATGAGGCATCTCTGACGTGTGTGCAGCCTTGCAGGTACCCTGTCATCCTATTAGCTGTTTCACTGACATCACAGCTAGAGTGAAGATTAGGGACACAATCTTTTGCACACAGTCTAATTCTCTCTCTCTCTCTCTCTCTCTCTTTTTTTTTTTTTTTCCCCTACTATAAAGTTCACAGCTTTTTCTCATTTGCTTCTCTGCTTTTTTTTCTCATCAGTATTGAAGAGGATGTTCCAGAACACAGACAGCCTGCCTGCCCACAGGTACATTTTGCACAGGACAGCCCACATTTGGAAAGGGGAGAAGAACTGTGACTGAGTCCCCACTGAGACAAATCTGCAAGAACTATTTTGACTTTCATGCACTCCTTGTACAGACCTATTGAGATTTGTCTACCTAGTTGGGAAGAACGTAATGTAATTTTTTCTCCTTGCAGCATTTCCAAAGGCTCTGGCCACATTTTAATGGTATCAACAACCATGCCCTCCCTTGCCTTCTTCAAATTTTACTATGAAGTGTTGAAAACCAGAAGAGCAAATGCTGGCAGAATGAAACAGTGCTTATTCTGGTAATGCTAAAGAATCCAAAAGAAACAAGGGAATCTCAGTGAAAACAGTGAGTTTCTGGAGCATTAAGTAATGATACATTATCATTCAGCTATCACTGCCATCACTGCTTTGACAGCTCACCAGAACCATGATGCCAATTCTTTTTTTTTTTTTTAATGTTGTAAACTATTTGTCTTTGCAGAGAAAATCCTTAGTGTTTCCTTCCTATCCATCAGTGTTGTCTGAGGAAGGGACAGTGCGTACCTTGAACAGAATTGCTGTGAGTTTTAGGTGATGGCATACGCTGGAGAACTAATAACCCTCGAAAGAGAGTCGACGTAGCAAGTATACTTTTACTTTTCACTCAGAGCTACTGTTCTCTTGCTACCACAATTTTTCATTCTTAAACACCTCATTTATATGCTAAAAATTATGATAAATGCTTCAGTGTGTAAAATTATGCCAGATTACATAAGAGACACCAAAGGCATCTGTATCTTTCATTAAGCAAGAAAGCAAATAAATAGAATTCATGTGCACAGAATACATAATAAGAGACAGTGAATTTTATAGGAATTGGGATTACTCTTACTATTGATATTCATAATGAGACAATTTCTGAAACCCTTATCAGGTAGTAACCTCCACTACGGTAAGCATGTGGTGAGACATTAGAGGGGATACAAGAAAAAGGTTTTTAATGATAAGGGTGGTGAGACACTGGAACAGGCTGCCTACAGAGAGACCCCTACCTGGAGACATCTGGGGTCAGGCTGGAATTCAAATTATTGATGGTAATAGAAGGATGAAATTTGTTTTGTCCTATAGTTGTAGCTGTGGTATAGCTGGTATACACCCATGCTGTGCCTGTGCTTACCCAGCATACACTATTTAAAATACACTATTTGTGTACTTAAATGTTGATCTATTTTCCCCATGGAGAATCTGGCAGTTTTGAGAATCTCTCCAGGCTGTTCCTGCTGTTAAATTGACCAAACTGCATGTACACCATTTAAATGATCAGTAGAAACTATTCTTGCTTGTGTAGAAAAAAAACCACATAGGACAGTCTTTCGTGCACAGCTAGGACAGAGGATGCTTTGTGCATGCTGTCAGACAATCAGAGACAATGGATGATGCACACCCTGCAGTGAGCACACAGGATCACGAGTCCTGGACGTGAGTACAGCAACTAAACCATTCAGAGGGTCTTATCCAAGGCAGCTGCAAGGATATTTGGACAGAGACTTCCACTGTCAACTGGACAGTGCCTGGCTGTCCTCTGAGGAGATCCAGCTACAGCCTTGGGCATTATCTAGTTTGTTTTTTTTTCCTTACACTCTTCCTGTGCATATGCAACAAATATATGGCAAAGAGATAAACAAAATGATTCAACACCTCAGTTGGTACTTTTGACAGGAAATAGAGTAAGGGGGAGAAAGGAAGAGGAAAAGGAGAGGGGGGGATGGAGAAAAGCTGGGGAAGAGAACAAGAGAGAGGGAAGAAAGCAAGAAAAAAGAAAAGAAACCAACCAGCCAACTAACCAAGCATGTCATCTAGATTAATATACAAAAACCTTACTTGTGTCTAGCTGATTAAATGAGGAAGCTGTGGAATAATTAGAGTATATGTTGTTTAATTTACCACTATTTTAAGAAATTTCTGTTTTGTAATAGATTTCCACATCTGCCTCGCTGTCTGGCTAATATGGAAACCTACTAGAAGTTTGCTGATACCAGTTAATCAAAGTTGAATTTTTAAAGCAAATAAAAACCACATGTGCAGCTCTGGGAGACCCCACTTTCAAAGTTTAAGGCTCAGCAGAAAATGCTGCATGTGTAAAGACATTTTAATTCTTTAATTAAAGAATTAATTTAATTCTTTAGTTCATGGGCTCTGAGAGAGGGGGAAGGAGTGAGTTGTGAAGGCAAGGAGTTACAGCACCTAAAAGATGTACAGTGAGTGAGAAACATGACAAATTCTTCTGGTTCAGCTCCTTCCTACTGGTACCCTATTTCACCCTTGCGTCTCCTCTGCAGAATCTGCATTTCAGCCTTCTAATAATTGTAGGGAAATCAGTATATACACCACACAGAAGCATGTATCCGCAGGGCTCCAAGAATTTATCTGGATTACAAACCAAAAGTACGACTGCACCTGGCACAGTGATACAATACAGCACAGCTACAGCAGCGAGCAGTTCCAGCATGGACTATGGAACCTTGAGGGAATATTCGATCCTGTGTGATCTCACACTGAGCAGAGCATTAATAAGTGGGAAACCAAGATCTACACCTTGGTTGTCCAGTCATCACTTACAAGATATTTCCCCTGATGCATGGCTGCCAGCAGTGCAGCTAGTGGAGAATTTGGAACATTTTAAGTGTAACTAATTTGACACAGGAGACTCAGGCCTTCAGCAACATTAAAACATGAACTACACAAGGTTGTGTGGCTGTCATTCCACTTGTTCTCATAAGAGAACAGCTTGGATCACAGCATTACTCATCACTCCCCAAGGCAAAAAGTCTCCATGAGGACACTCCTGTTGGCTACAAGGCCCCAGGCAGGGAAGGCTCACAGAAGTGAGGAGCTGGATGCTGCTTTCAAACGGTGCTGCGTGGGTGAAAGGGTCCTGATGTATTCTGAAATCATCAGTGGGTGTTACACTGACTAGTAAGAAAATGCCTGATAATATATACAGAAAATTCATGTAACACCCTAAATATGAGGTAGATGCAAGGAGTGGGAGTGATCAAGATTTTACTGCCAGAAACCTAGTGTAAACAATATTTAGCAATTCAAGTGAGTTCATGCCACTTTCTACTTAATGCTCAAGGGAACACCAAAGCTGGCAGTCGGTAATTACTTCTGCACAGAAACAGGGTTTGACACACAGTACTGCAATTCTTTAAATGGAAAGAAAGTCTGATGGTTTCACAACAAACCCCCTTAGAAGCACGTATCTCTGAAGGAGACAAATGGCATATCAAAAAATGTCTGAATTCTTTGTCAATACTAGATGTGAGTGCAATTCCAAAAGCACCATCAGACAGACCTCACCCTTGCAACATTTGTAATTGGCAGCAGTTTGCAACCTGATACCTGAAAAGGTCAGACTGCACTCCTGCTCACAGCTGGGGGGGAATGGACATAACTTCTGCCACTTTCTTCTCCTTTGCAAGCAAAATCTTGTTTGAACATTTGCATGAGTGATGCAAAAATCTGAAGTCCTGAGTAAAATTTCCCTATGTGAAGATATCACAGAAAAATGGAATCTTACTGTTCTGATAACCTCTTCTGTAGAAAAGTCCCAGTAGCTCTACAGAAAGAATAAAATTCTCAGTTCTGTTCCCGTTGAATATCTACATAAGCCTACCCATTTTTCGGATTCCCCTGTTGAATATTACTGAAGCTTCTCCTGCAGAGAATACAGAGTTATATCAAAAGCAATAGCAAAGCAGACTGCTGATATGTACATTACAACAGATTTTCCCTCTGCTCTTAATGTCTCCATAACTTACATATCTCAAACAGATGTTGTGACCTTTTGTCTGCACTGCTGCTTTCCATTACAACCAAATAGCAAAATGTAAGATGATTACTGAATCTCCTGCTGCATATGACACTGGAAAAAAAATTTAATAAGGCAAATGATTTCAAGAATCATGCTAATCAATTAATTAATATGCCTCATACAGGGTTGTTGCTGTTTACCTGAAACTGTGTGATCCTTTGGGTCTCTCAGTAGTTTGAGCCTTGCATGAGGGAAAATGTACTGCAGGGGCTTCCCATTTATCTGAAGAACACAAATATACATGTCATAAAGAGATAACATGACATCAATTGTAACAATAATTTTAGACAGTTAAAACAGAAACAAGCAAATAAACTTATTTCATGCGGGGAAATATCACAACTTCATGCCTCAAACATCCCCTGTATTTCAAGTTATGTTTGTCAGACCAGAAAATCCTTCTTCAGGGGAATCAGTGTTTGCTTCCGAAAAAAGCTGAGATTCAGTTTCAATATAGCAGTTGTTCTCTTCTTATTTCCTAATGACTGGAAGGTGATTTCTGTCATCCGCAGTTTTTCTTAGCATTAATCCTTTGTCCAAACAATGTATGAGAAGAGAATAAAAAGCTATACAAGCTCTGTAATTGTTATAAAATACTGTCCATACAGACCTAAACCAAATGGTGGTGAATGGGCAAACAGCCATAAGTTACTGCTCTAGTTTCATCAAAGCCAAATGAACTAATGTACGTCCTCATCAAATCTTAAAAGCCTTTTAAAAGGCCTGACCTAACACTTTCAGGACTACTGTTTATGTAATCATGAGTGGCAGTCACTTGGGCTAATACTGCAAAATGTCAAAGCTGAAAGCAATGCATCTCTGCAATATGTGTTCAAAAGCCAGCTACAATGACTACACCTGCCCTATTGAGATGGGCACAGACGGGGCCAAACAGCATGTATCAGCCCATCTATCAGAGATGATCGCCATGTATTCACAGCAAAATACCCTTGCAGAGTGTTTTAACACTCACACACCTCACATCCATCACACACTGTCTTTGTCTGCAGTTTTTATCTTTCAGAAGCAAAGCAGAATCCAGCATCTCTGCCGAGCCTGAACTCTGTAGCCTGGTTGAGTGATGGGAGCAGGGCTGCCTGGGGCTGCTTACAGCTGAGTGTCAATGAGATGGGACCCGCAGTAGAATTCGGGAGTTGGTGAAATAATGTCAATCAGTCTGAACACATGGAAGTCTGAATCTATCAGCAGCCTCCTGTCAGGTGGTTATTACTGTTATTTCTGGTTAAGTAGCATTTAAAGGGACTAAGGTCCTCCTGAACTAAGCACTTCAAACTCAGTCTCTGCCCTGGACAGCTGATGATGTTAATGGATAGCATATAGAAGTGACAGAAGGGGAAACAGAGAAGTCAAGTGACTTGCATAGCTCAGTCCCACAGTGAGCAGGAGTTCATACATCATTTGTCATAATTCAGTCTCTTTTCAAGTGGATGGTACTGCATCTAGAAGGATGAAATCCTCCCATAGCATACTGTAGTTTCAGCCATAATTTACCTCAGATGAAAGAGAAATCTGGTGGAGGACAAGTACTGCAGAATAAATCAGGAATGAGATCAGGCAGGCTTTATGACTTACCCTGGAATTCTGCCAGAACAGAGGGTTTAATGCTAGTAAAGTGCCATGAGTTGTACATGCATATAAATGGATAGAGACATTGTTTTCTCAGTTATTAAAGTCAGCAAGTGTAATTTAACAGTAAAAGTGATGCATTTCTCATGTGTAGCTTACATAAAATTGTAAAAAATCTTTAAAAAATGTACCTAATTTTATTTTTAATTCAGCAAATAAGAAGTAATACAAAGTAATAAAGTTCAAGAGAAGCAGTATGAAGATACTGCAGCATATACTTAGCTGGGATCCATCTTGGTAGAAGCAATTCAAATTTAACTGAAGAACACTGCAGCTCATAAACTTCAACTTACAATTTATTTATTCAGTATTGCTCTATCTTATCTTTCTTTAGCAAAATTGCTTTCTGAATAAAAAATAATCCAAGAATATTCAACAATGTATTGTATATAATTTACTGACAAATATATCAGAAAATATAGACTGTCTCCTACTTTAGTATATTACTTTCTCATTACTTTCCTTTCCAGAATTTGATGATGAGTATAAATCTTAGTGATTCATAAAGTTATGAACAAAAGCATTAACGTTTATCAGCATTCAGGGTAGCATATTATTTTTTATTGTTGGTGGGAATCAGTACTTAAATTGAACATGACATTAGGCACTTGCCTTCAGAATGGTTTTGTGTCTGAAAATGGCAGGAGAATACATATGAGAAAACAGGAGTTAATGTAAACAGAGTATGCAAGGAATAACAATTATGTTGGTTTTGATGGTTTTACTTTAACCACTAATGCCCATCTTTATCTGAAATGAAGGATATTCAAAACCCTACAGAACACAAGTCACTTTGTGTTTGCATTTGTTCATATTTTAACTTTTTCTGAAGGCAGTTTTCATTACCTGAATATATGTCCTGGGGCCTTCTCATTGACTTGTCCCTCAGTTATCACCATGAAGACAGAGATGGCCCCTACAGCAATCACACAATCATACAAGGGTGTGGGAGTGTAGGATGTGAAAGTCCCCATGACCTTCAGCCCTAGGTCACAGGGCTGAAGGTGACTTGACCCTTCACTACAAAACCCACAGCGTTATGCCATTGGTCTTTGCCATGGAGATCCTTTCCTCAACATTCCAGGAACACCCACTACACTCAAGCAATGAGTCAGTCAGCTCTGACAACACTCTCCTTTGATTACAGCACATTTAAACTCTCCAGTGTATCTTTCCCCCTAGCATCCTGTTAGAGCTGACACAGGACTCACGTCACATTTTTCGATACATTACTCAGAAGGCCCTTGGGGGTTCCATCCCAGTGAGCTAAATGAAAACTGGAGTATAAAGCATTTCCTCCAGGAATTTCAGCTCTGGTCATGTTTGATGTTATCACTCAGCATTACCCCTTCTGAGGAACTGAATGAAGAGTAGATAAATGTGTTGAGGTTTTCTACCACTGTTACAGAAAATCAATTTAAATGTATAGTCTATTTTCCCCTTGTTGTCTTTATACTTTTTGTCTGATATTCTGTGGAAGCCTCACAGAAGTTAATTCTATCAGATAGTGAAGACAATTAAGAAGAGTAAATTTCCACAGTGCTTTATTTAAGTAGAAGAACTAAAGCACATTAAATGTATTCTGGTATTCCAGGCAAAGTCAGTAACAACAGCTATAAAGTATGACCTGGGCTTTGGAGCAAGTCAACACAGCCACTGCAAGCCCTATTTTTAAACAGTGCTGCACCTCTCCTTCCACCAAAATCTGGGACAACCTGATAAGCTGAACCTCAGTCGTTATGTGTGGGTGTAGTCCTTTATGAAATTCAGTCTTAAGGGGATGGAGGATAATCAAATTGATGAGTTAGAGAGTATCAGCCCTAATTTCTGAATACCACAGGCAATTGCATGAGTACAGAAGTCTGGTGACGGCCAGAACCAGGAAATCCTACAGCTGAGTCAATCATGTTCCTTCGAGCTTTTGCATTTCCTCTGCGCAGAGCAAGAATACCAAGTTCTCTGGAAATCCCAACAATCCCAAAGCATTCTATACTGACAGATCTCTGATGATCAGGTATTTTGCAGAAGTATTTGGGAAAAGTGCTAACAAACACAGCGTTCCTGTTCATGAATGCAATGAAATGAGAGTTCTGTTTGCATCTTCATGGAGGTCAGTATTGCACTCTGAATTTTGATACAGAAGTCATTCAGTCACACAGTGACAATAACAGAACTGAGTGACTGAAAATGAACAACTGGCTGCTAAATTCTATCTCGACTTACAATGAAGTGGCAGCAAACAATTAACATATTCAATATTCTAACAGTTACACTCCAATTTCTCCATAGATTTCCAGAGAATATGCAAAAAAATTAAAAATTACTCCCCCAAAGTCTGAAATAGAGAAAGTAGTTTTCCAGAAATTCAATATAATCTCCTTGAGAGTTGGGAAACTATCTAAACTAAGTATTCTGGATTTGTAAAATCTGGCAAAGAAGTTCACAGGTAGTCTTCTGGATCTCTTTCATAAACATTCTCATTTTGACGCCGTAGCTTACCTCATGACCCATTTGTCATCATTTTAAAATGGAATATTTCATCATATTTAAATAGAATATTATTTAATGCCCCTAAAAATACATGAGTTATGTGTTATTTCAAGGGAATGGTACAGTCCTAAGAGCCAAGATAAGACGTAGGAGAATGATATTTCAAAGATTAAATCTATAGAACCATACGTTTATTTTTGTGCTCAGAAAACTCTTGCCAAAATGAACTGATGACAACACACTGGTATTATGATGAGTTTATTAATCATTTAGGGCCTAAAAGATCAGATGTGATCACTGGAAGGTCTGTATTTTACTCTCTCCATTAAGAAGCTATTTATCTCCTATTGGTATAATCTCACTGTGCATCTTTTTTTCATGAGTTCGTGTTCCCCTGGCACATCCTCATACTGTTCCTTCACAACCTGTTTGAAACAGTCATATTATATCAGGATATGCAAATAACTTTCACAAAAAAATAATCACTAAAAGCTGTGATATCTGGGTATTAAAAGAAGTCCCTGGTCCTCTGGCAGTGACCAAGTGAACTGCTGGGGTCAACAGGGATCAGTGAGAAATCTGCAATAGATTACATATTGGTTAGGTTTAAACCATGTTTACCCTCTTCAGGTAAGCAGTTCAGAATCATTGGGAAACAGCAATTGAGGCAGTAAACTGCACTGCAATTGAATGTGATTTAAAAATACTATGTGGAATTACAGAAGTTGCTATAGAAACAAATATATTTTAATATTAGTAATACAGTATATGTGAGCTAGGTTATAAGAAATCCATGGAATCTTGGAAGTTCAGACTTGTCACTCTGCTGCATTCTTGCTTCAAAAGCAAGGGGGTGTGCTTTATTTATTACCTTTAATTGTACAAGCTCTGTGGGATATAATTGAGCAATTCTGATTTCATCTAGAACGAAAACTGGAGTTTCACATGGGTGAAACAAAATCTTCTCAAATGCAAATATGATTGCAGTCAGCAAAGGCTTTTTTTTTTTTTTTTTTTAGAAGAAAATACAAATATCAGATTTACAGTGTGTTTTGAAACTTTGACTGATCTGACAAACAGATTCATGCTATTCATGGAAATACTTCGTTCTGCAGTTGGTTTGTGCTCTGCATGGGATATTAAGGGAGGTGCAATGGCTTAATTACTATGTTAACTCAGAGTCATCCTAACTGATTTCCAGAAAGCTTCTACAGCCAGGACAGATCCAAGTGAAGCTGGACAGGTTCATATGGTCAGGATGAGAAAGTTTGTTGTCTCTAGCTCCAGAAAATAAGGCTGGTCATGACAACTCTGCTCAGAATTGGTCTTGTGTATACAGTAGAGAGAGTATGGGGCAATTAATTCAGAATTCAATGTGGAGCTAAGGCATGAAACATTTAAAATGACTCTGACACTTCCTATCTTGTCTTAAAGTAATTTCATATCTGTATACGTATGAAAATCAGTTTCCATTGTTTGAAATGTTCACAGATACTTAACGTACACAATTTCTGAGCAACATTTTGACAATGCAGATGATGCTGACTTGGTGAGAACTGGCATTTCTCACTTCTGCAGACATGGTGAAATAATTTTGCATCGTTAAGTGCATCATTAACCTGGAGTGCAAGAGATGAAGGGGGAACTGCTCTTTCTTCTACATCGCTTTTCTTCTGCAGCAGCTTTATATTTTTGTTCACAGAACTTACAACATTAAAAGCAGCACAAAGAACTATTCAGAACATGTGTACTCTCCCATTTACAACTAGAAAAACTTTTAAAAATGCTTTTGGCAAGATTTTAAATGCACCATCTCTATTTCCATATAAACATGGGGATAGTACAGTAGCTTCAGAGAGAAGAAGAAAATTCTTTGTTGAAATAATTTGAGAAAACAATTCTCAGCTGACTTAAGATCTCCTCCCTCAAAACTTTGATCAAAGTCCTTGAAGCAGTCCTAGTGCAGTGCTATTTAAACAAATGTCAGACCCTCTTGATGAGTAAGAAGTCTTGGAACAATTTCCAAGGGCAAAGAAAGGATTCGTAAAAATTAAATACATTTCACTGAACATGTCCATACCAGCTTACTATTAGTTCTCTTCTTGGACCAAGCTGATTTCTAAAGTAAATTTTTAATTTTATGTCATGATGCTGAAGTGGTCAAATACTATTGGGTATGTCGAGAACAATGCATGTTTTTCATGAGGATGAACGTGTTCCGGCAGGTTTTGGTTTCGTTACCATTCACTTTAAGAGCTGTGAAGACTAAAACATCCTTTATCCTGCAGTTAAGCTGGTTCATAGAGAGAGCCATTTGAATAGATTCCTTGTAAAGCCTATCTTGTAAAGACTATCTTCTAAAGCCTTCTTTCTCAACAAGAAGGGCTCAGTATAACTTAGGCTGTATAAATCTGTGAATATGCTAAACTAGAGATAGACAAAAGAGAAACAAAAGTAAGTAACAGCTTGTATAGTAAGATATTTGAAAGCTTACTTCATAAAACTTAGAATCCTCAGAAAACCTACATTCTATTGTCAAATATGCTCACCAGCCAAAATAGTTCCTATGGCTGCATGAGAGTAGCACAGTTCAGCTTAAGTGCTATCTGAGGAATAAACATAGCACACCGAGCTCTTAAGGAGAATAAATTGGCCATGCCATACTTTCTCTTGCTTCCATTACATCTTTTGGAAAATTTTGTTATCACAATTGCTCAGTAAAAAATGACAGCTAAAATGATCAAGTGAAGAACTTAAAGATATCAAATGAAATTTATAAACTTGATTAATACCGAGAGGATATTTGGTAGTTTACTAAGTTGAATTGGATTTCAAATCATCAGGTTTGAAAAACAGTATGGTATTTTTCTTTTTGCTATAATAAGTGAGATACTCTAATTATTAGATTTTTTAATTCTTGCTGATGTATTTTATACTTGATCACAGAATGGAATTACATTGACCAACTAAAGTGCAAGCTCATGTCAACGGGACAAAAGCAGTTCTTTTCTTTAGACTACTCTAAGTGGGTTGAATTTGGATGGGATAAATCTGGTAAGGTAAACTCAGACCAACTATGGATTTTCTTAATAGTAATAATTACTGTATTTATAGTTCTATTTATAGTTTAATTCCATCCAGATATTTTCAGAAAGTCAAAGGAAACATGTAAAGTTAATACTTAAATGCAGAAAAATGCTGTTTTAATGCCATCATCAAGTATTGATGACAAATACAGGTTCAATAGCACATCAACAGAATTACTGGAATTTGATTAATCCTGCAGTCCCTCCACTGCTGAACATTTATTATGATGATTAATTTTTCAAACATTTATCAAACTAAAGGAATGGCTTACTTGGCAGCTTATTTGATCTTGGTGTTGACTTGGTGGTCGAGAGTGGGACAACTTCTCAGGCAGCCTTCTGTCGAGGCCATGTCCATTCTCCAAACGAGATTCCCTGGGCTTGTCAAACCAATCTGTTTCTTCACGACGGAGATGATAGGCTTTGAAAACCAAGGACAGGTAAAATGTTCTGTTCCAGTGCTGGGCAAAGGGCAGTAATGTGCATTGTGCATAGCAAACATGCATAGTGATTATTAATTGGCCATGCAGCTAAAGCAAAGTAACACGTGAGACTTCAGACATTGAATCGAGGCATAATATAGCTGTAAGTGATAAAAGAAAGTGAGAAGATTCTGTTTATGTTGAAACTGTGGATATTAAATATCAGAAGAAATCTACTGCTGAGTGCTACAGCCATTTCTTCCCTTCTGATAGCTCAGAAATACACTGTAGATTCCACGTATTTCTAAAATGTTTAATGAAAGAGTCGAATTAAAAAAAAAAAAAAAAAAAAAGAAAAATAAACAAGCAAACAAACAAAAAACCTGAAAACCTGAAAACCTGAAAACCCATCTTCAGCTACTTCCAAAACTAGCTTCCTAAACTGAACTTTTTCAATTTGGAGATTGTTTAAAACTAGTTATACGAAAACTGAGCCTGCTTTATTAAATCATGTCATCTCAAATCAAAGAAGATACAAAGTAAAAGAAATCTATTATCTTTCTAATTCTAAGCAGAAACATTTCAGGTATTATCATTTTCAATTCCATCCTCTCATTTTACAATAAGAACCTTCTTTGTGTCTGGAAAGTTAGCTAGAATGTTCTTCATGCAATAAATCACTAAGTTCTTATATTTGCAATAATCTTAAACTGGTATGAAATGTGTTGTATTAGATACTTGCTGTGGATGAAATAGCACTGTTTCAGTGAAATCGGTTTTGCAAATACACTGCTTCATGCCTATTGACTCTTGGGTCAACCAACGTAGCTTTCACTCCACTAAGATTAGAATGAGATCCTATGTATGCAGTAACATTTTTGCTAAATGACATGCAGATTTGCATCTACATGGCCCATCAGTGTAAACCAAAACAATACATAGCTAAATATAACCCAGTGAAAGTTTGAATGTCATGTTGTAATAAGAATGAATTTGAAAATTAAGAAGAAAGACAGTATGCTTCAGCAATAATTCTAGAAAATGCAAACCTAAAATAAGGTCAGTTGTTGCTATAGTAACAGGAGTGTAATGCAATTGTACCATAACGCAGAATGTAAAATGCAAAATGGTAGTGTGCATATCCTACCTATTTAGTTGTTAAACTTAGTTCAGTAAATGATTGGAAAAAAAGTTGAATGGAAAAACAAAGTCATGCTTTTTCTTGACTATTTCACTCAATTACTCCAAGAGCAGGAGAATATATGCATGATTTCTTAAAAGTACTATTCTGTATGTCCTATTTGTGGTAAAAACAACCATCCCATATTACAGTAAGTCTTGTGAAAAGTCTTAATCTTTGTTTATCTGTTATGCAGTCTCTTCTTGCTTAACTGTGCACAAATTTGATCTATTACAAACAGTTTAAAAATATTCTTTAGATCAGCATATATGCAGTAAATAGAAGCATTATTAAAGATTATATCTTGGATGGTGAGTAATGAGTTACTGAATAACTGCTCCCCATAAACCATGACAATCTAATACGCAGATCATTTATGCTTTACACATTTATGCCAAATGGCTAGTGCTTGCATGTACCAATATAACTCATCCTGACATATCTTCTTACTGGGGCTTGTATTAAAAACCTAATGAAGTTTTCTGATTCCACATAATAATGCTGACTATGACAATCCATGTCATCAACTGAGCAGATTTTTTTTTTTTTTTCTCCTCCCATCTCACCTGAAATTACCTCTGCCGGATTTATTCCACAGAAAAGCTAGCACATACATAGACTTTAATGCTGCAGTTCTGACCAACCTTTCTTCTCAAAACCAGATAAATATGTGTATTATATATTATTATTTTTTTTAAAATATGGATGCGTATATAGACACACACATGTCATGCTCATATGTACATATACACATTTTGGCTTGATAGGTTAAGATTTGTTTCAGCTGGAAGCCTGAGAACAGACAATATGTTTTCTGATGGCCTTATCCAAGATGAACACTGGTGGTTTTAGAGGACACACTCTTGTTTCTAAGCTAACAATATGCACCCAGACTGCTCCACCTGTAAAAATTCCTGCTGGAGTCAATGAGGTCCTGTGCTGTTAGTTACACAGTTTTAAAAGGTGAGATTGGACTCCAGACAGTGGAATCTGAAAAACTTCAGAGAAATTCCTGATCTTAACCATTCACAGATGAAATCACTCTATATCCCATGGTTGAAAAATTACAAACGATCAATTGTGTTGTAGTGATCATTTATGTTGTAGAATTAACCAAGCAGCATATAAAAAAGAAAAAATAATCCTTGAGATCAGAAAAGGAACAGTTTCTCTCTCCTGAGCTGATCAACAGGTCCTATTTACCTTCATCCAATTAAGCACTAGCTTCAGTGATCTTGAAAATTGGCATCTTCAGCATACATTGTAGTTTGTTAAAACTGTATCATCTTTGGGGTTAATAAATAACTACTTGCTGTATCGGAGCTTTTGTGGCACTCAGAATGCTGGAAGAATGATAAAACTTCCAAAAGCTCAGAACACTATTTTCAATGGGGATATCCAGATGTGTGTTCTTCTGACACTAAAACCATTTTTTTTTTATCCTGTTTGAAGCTTGGAATCCCAGTGTAGGTACTACTTAAGTGCCAAAACTCATTCTTAGTATGTACTATGTACTAAGGCTATGTAGATGAAGTTTATTAAGTAGTGAAAAACAGAAGGTTTGGTCTTGCAGTCCTATCTGCATTTTCTGATATTTGCTATGGAATATGACTTCTAAAAAATGAATACCAAGTCAAGCACATGCATTAATTTGGACTGAATACAAGCAGTTTAGTATTAATACCCTAACTTATGTTCATTTTCAAAAGTACTTAGACATGAAAATTTGAGCTCTGATAATCATTAACACAAGAAATGCTTTCCTAAGTTTGTGCTTTAGGCTGATTTCTTATTATGAAATCTTATCAACTGCATGCAATAGCAAGGGGGTGGGGAGAAAGGGAAAAGATGAAAAGCTAAAGTTGAATGTGACCTGCCAGGGTTCCAGAGTAACTGTCCACTGTCAGGGTACTACAGAGAGAAGTGCAGTCCTGAGAAAGGAAGTCCATAACTTTTTGAAAACCTGTAATACGTTTTCTGGAATATTTTGTATCTTACATTCATGTTACGTGAACTATTTGCAATTCAAACTGCTTGTTTTTAGACAGTATATTTGATAATAATATCATGTGTTTTGATTTCTCAAGACCACATAAAATGCTGCAACAAGAAGTTCTCTGAGAAGGAAAAAAAAAAGGTTGTGAAAAAATAGAAACAATACTGCTAAAATGGGAAGCCCTGATATTCAGGTATATATATCAATCTAGTAAAGAACAATCAAATCATAATAGAATGCTTTTGACAGAGTCTAACTAATTAGAGGTTAAATTAAAACCAAAAGAGATTCAACCTAATATGTAACATGTATGCCTTGTACAAATATATAACAGAAAATAATGCACTGTAGTGCAGAAAAACAATTCTCTATGATCTGTTTATATGAGGTATAAAAGCACCAAATCAAGTTTTTGCAGTCCAGTTTGGTTATTCTTATTTTTCAGGAGGAAAGTCCTACGTGGTGCAGAATGTGACCCTGTAATGACCCTTAATAGTCACAAGTTGACTTGAGACATGGTAACACCTATTTATTTAAATTGCAACTTGGGGGGTTTCTTTTAATTGACTTTTAGTTTAATTATAGGACTGTGTGTGCTAAGAACAGTGGGAATACTGAAATTTGTGATAAAATTTAAAAAAACAAAAACAAACAAAGGTGGCAGACTCGAACCTCCTCTAAAACACAGACTTCACGAGGAGACTAGTTACAGAACCAAACGCTGCAATGTATTGTGGTACCAGGAAGGCAAATATATTTCATTTTTCTAATGTTTACGAAAGATCCAGTTTATGTAAAAAGGCAATACTGCAACAAGGAATAGCGAGGTTAATATAAACCTGAAAAATAAACCATACTACTTCATAATCATGCAAATGTGTCTTTATAGACAATCATTGCCATTTACAGACAATATAGCGCATGCAAAGTCTCTTTTATTGTGCAGTAAATACACATAAGAAAATGTTAAGGGAGCGCATACAATTTTGAACATATTAATTTCATTTTCTTTCAGTCTGTCTCCATGATTTTTAAACAAATTAGAATATATTAAATCTGAACTGACTAAAACAAAAGTGGTACATAATTTGCAATTATTCAGTACTTAACATCAGCTGTAACACTCTGCTGTACTTATTTAGAAGAAACATTTTTAATTGCACCATTTATAATACATCAGAAAGGTTCCTTTCACGAACCTAAGTGAGCTAAACTTGTGCTTATTTGGCAGGCATGTTGTATGTGGTGCATAGAAAACCAGCTACACTGCATACTCCATCAATGGAAGTAAAAAACTTTATGCAAGTTTATTGAAAGATGTGATTGTCTTGCACCATTCAAATGACAAATTATCTTACATCATCACAAGTCTGAATGCACAGAACTCCACATGACAGGATGCTTTCAACAAACCATATGTAGAATGTTATTTTGCTACCATGTTAAGTTCTATATGGTTCTAACATACAATGTGTACTTAATGAACATACTATTTCTGTATAAATGTAGATCTAAAGTGGTGCATCAGGAGATGGAATTACTGGCTCTTGAATTCTAGAATGAAATTTCATGCAAATAAAATCACTAGAGGTTTTTTTAGAGGATTTAGGAGATTGTGTCCAAATCCCAACAAAAACTATTGCAAATAAGTTCAATGATCCACAGTCACTGGAGAAGGCTCCACATAAAGACTGATGGTAGGGCACGTGTTGTACACAGAATATTCTACACACTATCATTAGAAAAGTAGATAACAAGAGAAAAGGAAAATGCACAAGCAAAACCAAGAGGAATGCAAATCAACAATACAGTGAGCATGCCTGAGTAGCGTAACACCATTCAGAAACTGCCATTAGGGTAAAATAAAAAATATCAAGTAAAACAAAGAAAATCAACTCCAAAAAAAAAGTAGATACATGGAAGATGCACCAAGGAACACAAAGAATGAGTCTTTGCAGTGTAACAAAAATTAGACACATGCATAGAAATGAGGGTTTGCATTGTGATAGTAAGATACCAGTCTGAGGCCTAGTTTACCTTCACTGTCTGACATGGCATGCTGGAAGTCATCCATGATGAAGGCTATATCTCGATCATAGCCTCGAGTCCGTGACTCCTCCCTCATATGTTGCTGGACCTCAGGTAATGAATGGCTTGATCCAAACTGGTCCCTGGTATCTGCAGATATTGGTGGCAAGGGTCCAGCTGCCGCTCTTGCCATTCCCATTGGTTGGCCAACGGGACTTAGTGGGCTTTCTTCCTCTGAGTTCTGTGCTACAATCGGGATCCTTCCCCTGCTTTGGCTAATAGGTAGACTGGTGGGTTTAGTTCTTCCAGAAGGTGCTGCATGGCTAAACGAAACATCTAGGGGTTCAGCTTCTTGGGCTTTCAGTCTTAAAGAAGAACTGGAAGAATCCCTTTTCAAAGACAAATCAAGCCCATAAACTGAGGAGGGTCTGGATGAGGGCCTAGATCTACTACCACTGCTATAAGACTTGTCTGCTTCATCTTGTAATGTGGATCTCATCGTTGGACCTAGTGCAGCCCCAAGACCTGCACCAATGGATGAAGTTAGTGGTGCCCCCATGTATTTTTGTTGGTCAGTGATGTTTTTTCTAAGGCCAAAAGTGATATCATCCTGAAGAAGTCTTGCCCTAGTAGTAATTCCCCCAAGTGATGATGTACTTGATGAAGTCATGTAGGTTGAATAGTCAGGCTCAAGGTCTCTACTTTCTTGGATAGGTGAAAACTTTGTTAGTTTGGGGTCTATTAAAGCTTTCTTGTGTTTTGACTGCTTCTGGTAAAGGAGGGCTGCTGGAAGCTGCTTAGCAGCCTGTTTCTCAAGGGTAAGCCTACCTATGCTATATTTCTCAGACTTGGGAAAATGTCTGAAGCTGCCCTCCGGGTGGTAATACTGTGACAGGCCAGCCAAGTGATCAAGACTTTCTGCACCTCTACGGAACTCCTGCTTTATCTGGTGTTTCAGAAGTTTGAGCTCATAAGGGTCCTCCATTGGGTCTTCATCAGCTTTAACATAGGAATGTAACCTAGAAGAAGTCTGCAGTGGTGCTAGGAAGTCTGATACTTCTTGCGCTCTCCTGGCCTCAGTAGTGCGAAGCAGTCGATCTGTTTTGGTTAGATCTTTTTCATGGAGGCTAAAACCAGAACCAAGTGCTCCTGTTCCTTTAGTAAGTTCACCTATATCATCAATCAGCACATAATTTCGGGGTGTATGGTGCTGGTCTATATCTGCATAGAATGAATCTGCAGATATGCTTGATATAGGGCTGCTTGCTATGCTGTTTCTCTCATCTAGTCCTATCCTTAAGTCCAAGGTAGTGTACTTACTGCCCAGCTGGGATACTGCATAATTATTGTCAGTTGAAACTGGTGCTATCATGAGAGGTTGATTGCGAATTACATCATAGTTTGTTGTTATCTTAGGCTCCAAATATAATGGAGTTTGTCTTGGCTTTGGCTGTATCACCATCATTTGTGATGAGAGTTGATAGGATGGCTGTTGAGTTGGTGGAGGTTGAGCCTGTGGAGTAAAGGACATAGTAGCTCCTGTTTGGAAAGCTGTCTGGGTCTGAAAGGGGGAAACCTGCTGGTGATACAAAGGCTGCTGTTGTTGATAATGTGACTGCTGTGTGAACTGAGTTGGTGCTTGTGTAGGCAGAGCAGGAGATGAATACTGATATTGACCATATGGGCTTGTAGCAGGGGCAAACTGTGTCTCGGGCTGGGTTTGTGGTGGCATGAACTGATTGAATTC
Organism: Gallus gallus; assembly: GCF_016699485.2. Taxonomy (NCBI): domain Eukaryota; kingdom Metazoa; phylum Chordata; class Aves; order Galliformes; family Phasianidae; genus Gallus; species Gallus gallus. The sequence goes on along the minus strand of NC_052532.1, from coordinate 10,126,058 downwards.
TGTCTGGGGTGCAGTACGTGGTCTTTCCAAGCCGTGCTGAGTTTCTATTCTGGTTGACCTGGTATTATTAACTTCACTGTCTGACATATAATCACGTTCTTCTGCTACTCCTTGGAGATAGGCACGTTCTCTCTTTTCTCTTTCTTTTAATAAGGCTTCTTTCCTCCTATTAATGCCCATTTCCAAGTACCTCAGTTTGGCATCTATTTCTTTTTCCTCCTCATCTAGCTCTGCTTGCTTCTTCCTAAGCTTGGCTGATTCCCGTTCAACCAGATCCAATTCTCTGTCTATATCCTGAAGAATTTTGGCTCTGGCCATAGTGGTGGTCCTACAAATCCTTCTGCGTGAAACTGATCCCACAGAAGTATATGGTGACTGAGTTCCTGCTGTTGCTTCCTCTGGAGGTGGATTGGGCAGAGTCCTCTTCACCTTCTTCTGAGTGCCAGATGGAGTGATGCTTGAAGAACCTTTTGTCTGCAATAGAAGAAACAAGACTAATCATTATTCTGGAGGCTTGATTGCCAATAGAACACAAGGAATTTATAATTTTTTCGTTGTATGGCTTTGTATTTTATCCACATACTTTCTGTAACAGAGAGGAAGCATGTGGTGTCCTTGAATAAGCTTCAGGAAACAGGATCAAATAAATTCTAGTAGCCTGTTAAAGATTAAGAAGATGAGCAGTCTAATGCAAAATAAGGAAGAAAATCACTAGGGCTTTGTTTAACCTGACACTGAAAAATATGTTATATTCTTGAAATTGAATTAAGACTGTAATTTAAAAGGTTTTTTTTTTAATCTTTACATACCTAAAAATGTACATTATATGCATATGCGTTAAGGTGAGGTTAGTATATGCAGATCTATGCACCTTCCTACCTTCCTTTTACTTAACACTTAATGAAAAGGATTTATATGTATAATTATAAATGTACGTATAAAAATATTTATGTTTATATACATACATATAATTGTACAATGTAATAGAAATCTCTCTGAGTAAGACACTGAGTGCATACTGAGCAGTTACAACTTGAACTAAAATCCAGACACCAAAGAACTTTCTCATGCCAACCTACTTGGTAAAACAGGTAGTCCAGTCCCTCAGTCCACCCTCCTGTTCTTCCTCAACTCCGCTGCTATACATTAAAACTTCAAAATTTAACAATGCAAAAATACAATAATCTACTTCACACCAGGTATGCAGACCTCCCCAGAGTTACTAGTAGGAGGGTGATTAATGCTTCTCTAAGAAAAGTACATACCATATACTGATGAGATACTTTTTGGAGCTCTTTATTCTCTCCATCAGCTAGGAAAGCAGGCATCACAACTAGTTAGATGCAAGCAACAATGCTCTCTACACTACTAGTGCTTGTGAAAGGTTTTGAAGTAAATTTAAGTTCCCTTTCAATGTAGATACAATGAGACATTAAACTTGAATGATTTTGAAACTGTACCCTGTCTTCCCAATAGCATCTTATGGATTTTGCCATAGTTAAGGATAAAGGATTGCTCTATACGTGTACACAAGAATAATCACATCAGCCATTATTGAATGCAGCCTTGCTGACAGAAAAATACAGAAACACTTCAGTGAACTTTAAATAATGAAATACAAAGAATATTAACCAACTTGTCACTTCTGTCTCTGCAGGCAAGCACAGCGCTTTACCAAGCATTAACTATTATTAATTAAAAATGAAATTTCTTCTGAAATAAGTGCTACTTCACTCAAATAAGGAGTAAATAGGAATAATTTTAATTAGCAATAAAAAAGTGGTTTTCCTAGTTTATTTGTCAAGAAAGTCTAAAAGTTTTTAGTGAGCTGACAACCTCTTTTTCTGCTAAACTTAAGATAACCTTAGCAAATCAGAATAATCCACATTTTTAATGGATCTTTAGAAAAACATTCAGTATGTTTTCAAGTGCCATTTAATCTCTTTTCAGCCTCTTCATCTCAATACCATCAACTTTTGCACGTTTCAGATTTCAATAAATGTAATTTAATTTTGTTTTCAACTTCTCATGTCCATTTCCCAAATCCATGTTGTGCCAACAAATCAAAGAATAGCATTTTCTCTAGCTCAGTGTGTAGTTATAATCAAAGACAAATTAATAATCTACAGTAGGTCTAGTTGGCTATTAATTTATACTGTAAATTCAGTTCAATACCACTATTATTCTCCCCTCCCAAATTCATATAGCAATCACAGATGGTGAAGTGATCACAGATGGTCACCAGTTTTGGGGAACAACTATTAATAACACACTCATTAAAAGATCTGTAACACTTTACAGAATTATTTTTGGATGTTAGCTATACTGCTTATGAATAAATCCCATGCCAACTAATACCACGTTTTATTGAAAAAAGTCTCTTTTCATATCTTTGTCTACATAAAAATAATATATTTGTTTACATATCAGATTGATGGACACTACAGGAAGACCTAAGGCTTGCTTTTGAAAAAGTATTGACAACCTATAGAACTCAGCTATTATTCTTATAAGATTTACACTTGGAAAAGAAAAAATGATTTTAATACTGTGATGAAATGTTATTTTTCCTTCCTAGATACTTTCATCATCAGTTGTGTTAACATGTTACCTGGGAACTGTGTTTGTAGACGTAAAGGAAACTTTAGTATTTTGGTAGATAAAAATTTATAGTAGTAATTTTTTTATTATTATTATTTATTTTATTTTATTTTATTGCATTTTCTTTCATGGAAGGAATCAAGGAAAATAGCCAAGCAAGGCCTGATCTACATCAAATTCTAATCTCTTTAAGAAACAAGAAAATAGAGTATTGGAAGTGGAAAGGAGTATTTCTACTATCTAGCCCTCTCTGTATATTTTTGGTCACTGTAGTATGTCTATATTATGCTCATTTTAGGTCTAAAGTATCCAAAGGAAAGAAGAAACCTCCATCAGACTACTACAGAAAGAAATTTAAAAAGCATCAAATATGGACAGGCATTCTCTTTGGGCTTACAATTACTATTAAAGTTGGATGTAAGGCAGGTGATGTTACTGAGCTCTTTGATTTCAGAAGCCATGATGTTTTCTGCCATATTTTATCATATTTTCCATCTTCCTCATTCTAAGCTATCTGCTTCTTGTCATCTGTTATTGTCTTATGTGATTTTTAGAAATCTTTCCATGTTTAGCAAATGATTACTCTGCATGCTGACTGTAAATCTCAAGAACTAATTTATTCTGCTTCTTGTTTTACCATGACAACTTTATAAAAGTATTACTTTATTGCTGATGATTACATACAGAGAATTTCAAACTACTCTGGTACTTCCCTTTAGGATGGATATAATGGTAGTCATATCAGCTTCTGAGGTGAAGCTGAACTTGCAAAAATAACCCCAAAGCTTGTGCTTGAAATAAAGCTATAGATATGTTGTCCTCAGTACTACAGAGTAAAGAACTGACAAAGAAACAAGATTGCCACCGCAGGGGTGTTGGAGCTGAATAATCTTTAAGGTCACTTCCAACCTAAGCCATTCTATGATCCTATGATCCTCTCTCCCAGCAATTTGTATTGTTAACAAAGTTTTGAAAATAAAAATAGGAGAAGAATGGATTCCTCAGTCTTGCAGTTTAATGACAAGATCACAGAGAGGAACTCAAAATACGAACAGATACTTCAGGCAACTTTGGGCAACACAGTATAAGAAAGACATTAAACTGTTAGAGAGAATCCAAAGGAGGGGTGTAGTGAAGGGTCCAGAGGGGAAGACATATGAGAAGTGGCTGAAGTCATTTGCTTTGTTTCAGCCTGGAGAATAGAAAAGGAGTCCTCATGGTGGCCTACAGCTTCCCCACTGTTGTGGTTTAACCCAGCAGGCAGCTCAGCACCACACAGCTGTTTGCTCACTTCCCATCAGTGCAAAGGAGAAGAGAATTAGAAAAAAAGTTAAATAGACTGGTAGACAGTGATGTTAGACTACCTACACTTCATGACACTATAAAAGCTAAAAGTAAACCAGGTCACAGCAGAAGCCACTCCTCTGCCACAATCGTCTGCAAATTCAACTATGTGGAGGAAAGTGCTCTACACCACAGAGGAACAAAAAATATTTCTCATTCAAGCTTTTGTGGACCCTTCTGTGTTATGTAGATACCATATAGCCAATGGCTCGAAGTTTGTTACTCTTGGTAACAAACAGAGCAAGAATACTGAGAAAGTTCTCTCAACTGGCTGATACAGCGTGCATGAGAAATCAGTTTGGAAACCAAGTAAAGGAAAACAGAAATTATGCATCATAAGGAAAATGTATTCAAAAGTGTATTTATAAAATAAAACAGTGGAATAATACAGGCTCTGCACAATGCCTAACCATCAGTAAAACCCTACCAGCCAACTAGCACTGCATTTCCTCATGTGACCTTGCTGACAATGGGAGTGAAAGAAGAATCTGATTAGCTGAAATTGGCCTTGTGTATAGGAGGGAAATACCCTGTTTCATGAGTAATATGACAAAGCTTTTCTTTAATGTAACTATCATCTTTTACTTTTCTGGAAGAATTTTGCTCTGGGGACTGAACAGTGAAACAGAAAACTAGCTCCTAAATCACACAGCAGCACTGAGATGCCAGTCAGTCTGATTTTCTCTCTCTCTCTTTTTTTTTTCTTCAGTGGCTCTGTAGTGATAAATACCTCCCTGTCAAAACCAATATAATTTATTTTTTTTTAAGAAATAGTCTATTCCAAAACAATATGCATTCTTTTTTCTTTCATTTGTTTCAGTTAGAGTCACTCATTCTTCAAATAAGCAATTCTGTACTTTCCATCCTCTTGCTCCTTTCTTTTTTTTCTCTGAAATTGTTTGAAATTGACATTTTCACTTCAAATGCAAGGGAAGAGCATAGCGCACTTCCTAACAGCTGATGTGACATGAGATATCAATGTCTTTCCTCAGTAAAACACATAAAAGGACATACACTTCTTTTGATCTCAGGAGGAAAAAGGAGAAATCTGATGAAAATTTGATATGCAAACTACAGACGGATGTGGACTTCACACAGTGGTTTTCAAAGTGATCCAAAACCCTGATTCATCTACCTTACGTGAGTACACATAATTGTTGTTCTTCAACATTTGTATGGAAGATGACTGTGTTTTCCACAGACCAGTCTATCTGTGATCCGTTTGGAACAGGATTGACAGTTTAGCCTCTAAGGGCACTGGGGCAGCTCATTCCTCAACTACACCGGTAAAAAATGATGAATTGCAGTTTAAATAAGCATAGATACATCAGTGGAAAATCAGACTGTGAGAATAATGAAATCCAATGTTTTGAAACTTTGATTTGAAATGTTGTAACTGGAACAATACTCCATATGTGTGCATTTAAATGATAATAGAAAACAACGTACATATTATTCACAATCTTGTGTTTTCATTTCCTCAGCTTATATATACTAATGATATCTATACAGTGTGGTTTTTCTGCTTGTAGCAGACTCTTCCTCATACTCCCCTCAATATAATACAATAGCGTATAAAGTATTTTCCTTTTTAAGATTATATTTATACAAAAGGGCAACAGTTCTCTTCTTTCTCTCTCTGCTATTCATTGCCATTTATCTTTGTAACTATATTATTTATTGTTGCAAAGTGCTCTGAGATACAAGCTCGTGAGAGATTCGCTGTTCAATTTTATTCAGTGCATATGGAATTATATCTATCTCAGTTATGTTAGAATGTGGAAAAAGTTTCTGGGAGATTGATTCAGACAATGGAATCCTGTCAAGCTAACAGAGTCAAATTCTCAAACCAGAGCACTACTTCTGCATCATCAAAATGTATGTATCAAACGGGTTAATTTTTTTTTTTCCCACTATTTAGTCTCTGAAAAAGAAAAAAAAAAATAGGGGAAGAGGAAGGTGAAGGAAGAGGAGAAGGAGAAAGAGAAGGGAAAGATCCTGTTTACAAAAACAAGTGAAAACCATTTCCAGAATTTGCATTCTGAATGACAAATATAGATTTCACACTTCACTATGAAGTGCTTGAAAACACTGCAGGACATAACATAGCTGCTATGTAGGAGATACTACTGATGCCTAATAAATGTTTGTTTTTATGTGATTTTACCAAAATATGCTGAGTATAGAATCGCTAAATCATTAAGGTTGAAAAAGACCACTAAGACCATATAGTCCAACCATTAACCCATCTCCACCATGCACTTTAAGCTATGTCCCTCAGTGCTACATCTCCACATTTACTGAATACCCCAGGGACAGTGGCTTCACCACTTCCTTGGTCTGTTCCAATGCATTGCCACTCTTTCTAAAATGAAATTTTCCTAACATCCACCCTGAATTTCCCCTGGTACAACTTATGACAATTCCCTCTCATCATGTTACCTGGGAGAAGCCAATTCCCACCTTACCACAACCTCCTTTCAGGCAGTTGTAGAGAGCAATAAAGACTCCACTGAACCTCCTCTTCTCAAGATTAATCTCAGTTCCCTCAGCTGCTCTTCATAAGATTTGTACTACAGAGCCCTCACCAGCTTGGTGAGGACATGCTCTAGGGCCTCAATGTCTTTCCTTTAATGAGGGGCCCAATCAAGTGCAACCTCACCAGTGATGACTACAGAGAAATGATCATCTCTCTGGTCCTTATGGTGTTTTAACTATATATATCAGTATTTTAGAAGCTACAAAGAAACTTCACAGAAAGAAAACACTCCTCTCCCAGTCCCCAATGCTGTGTTTTTACTATAAACTCCAGTTAGTATTCCATGTACTCTATTACAACAGACACACTGAAGTCTGAATTTAATAAGGGTTTTTTTCATACCATCAATTCAGAGTAGATACCTCTGTAAATTAAAATCTTTCCTTAATTGTAAATTCTTTGTGATTTTTTCAGAAGGTAGTCAGAAAGTATCCAAATGAATGGATTTACCTAGATTCTGTCTTCCTCATGACTCACGAAAGTTTTTGAAGATAAGGTTTCTGAAAAATACTCTGCTTCTATAACCCAAAAGATTATGAAATAAATGACAAAACATTTTGTACAAAGTATATGGAAGTCTCTCCACTGCATAACAAGTTGTAAAAGAGAAAGTTTCACCACCTGAAGAAAAAGTAATGGCAAAACTAGAATTATTATAAGTTGGTGCTTAATAAGATCTAGAAAAAGGTTCCAGACTCGTGATGGTTATATGCTATATTACAATACACTATATCACACTATAACACCACCAGTGTTTCTTTATCATCACTTATTTTTTCCCTGTCGTTTCAGTGGCGTTATATAAAGGAGTACAAAACTGCAGATACTCAGAACTTCCCAGCTTAACCTGTGGAAAGTTATCAGGTCTGTGACGCAGATGGACCATTTGCTGCCTGTGCTTAATAAAGATAAAAAATGTTGTATATACATGACGTGCTGTTATTTCCAGCACTCCCTGTTTTCATATTTAACTAATTAATGGCACAGAACTGTACCTAAGTAGCACATTCAGATGCAGAGGCTATGTGATTCTGCCACTGGTATTTCAAACCTGTTATTTTAAAGGATGTTATACCACAGGATTAATTGCTAATTTCAGGTTTAGTTGATCATGAAGCTATTTGTGGCAGTAGTTAAAAGTAGCACACTCCTTCATCTTGGAAGGACAAAGCTATATAATAAATCTTTTTGCATGGGCTCATTCACTCACTGTAATTAATAATGCACTGTTTCACATCATGCAACATACATGATTATATGCAATTCCTCTCAATCAGAGGAACATTCTTCCTGTTTAAAGCTCAGATCTCATCTACTGAAAATTTTACTGGGTTGTGAAGAGTCCCAGTCAGTGAGAACATACTTTTAATTTTCTCCCTTTGCAGTTGGAGAATCCTGGCCAGAAAGTGCTGGTGAGAAAAATTCAGAACAGTTTATACTTATCAGTAGGATATGTGGATGCTAAATTAACACCATCTGTTTTCAAATGATATCAGACTACTTCACAAGTTTTCAGATGTAATTAAAGAAAAAAAGTACCCTCTCTCAAAAACAATGGAAATATTAATCTTGTTTTACAAGAAAAAGGAAACAAACAAAGAAGGTGTGAGAAAATCTTGTCCTTTTCTGCCTATTCTCTGATACTCACTTCCTCCAATGGATAGTGGTTGACAGGACCTCACATGCTGCTCCACAGCCTGTGTTTATTTGCTAGACTGAGAATTCATCTGCCCAAATGCAGACATAAGGTACAGAACTAATCTGAGCTAGTCTTCCACATTACTGAATTGAAAGAAAGCAGATTTTTAATTCAGCTCTCTCCATAATGACACCTGTTTTTCATAATGGCTGTAGAAACAGCCTCATGTGACATAGACGTGACATGTATATGTCTCAAGACAGAGAATGTCAATTCCACTCCTAGCAACTGCTGCAGTTTGAACTCCTGCTTTTGTCTCCTCATGCAGCAGCCGTTTTGTAGCTGAATTCAATCATTTTCTTCATGCAGGAATCTCACAACCACAGCAGTCAGAGGCTTTGGGCTCCATTCTTTCTGACTTTAGAGGCAGTGTTTGCTCCATTCGGCACTTCTAATGCTTTGCTCCTCTGGTCTAGATTAAAGGTGACAGAGTGAGTAGAGCCCTGATTAATCACTTTCTCTGAAATGTGGTTCATGCTGGGGGACAATGGCCATGTAAGTCTGGCTGTAAAGCATGGATTAGACATGCTCCTTAAGCACCTGACTGCATAATGCAGGTTTTTCTATATGTGGCTAGACCTTCTGTCTTTTTAGCTCAACCCTAAGTTCATCCACACTGCTGTGCACCTGCAGAACAACTTACATCAATTTTCCTTCCTTCTCTTTCCAAAAGTGCCCTAAAATTTACTACTGAAACTTGTTCTACTGTAGAAAAACACACTTACTCTCCTCCAGTAGTATATAAGCTCTGCAAGGTTTATCAGGTTTGGTTTACCTGAACCAGCAGTGCTTCATGGTGGTGGCACAGCTACCAAAATACCCAGCATTTCTCCACTGAACAACAGCACAGTTGAAGGAGTCAGTTCAGTACGACTGACACAGAACAATTTGATAAAGCTGTGTCATATCATAAGCTAAAAACTCTTAAATAAGCCGAAGACCTCATTCCAGAATGTGTAATTGTAAGTAACAGATTAGATAGTAAGGTTAAGAAGACTGCTGATGATTATATTTCTACATCCATGTTAGAAGGCATGACAAGACCCTTAATTCAATCAGACTTTTGTTGTGAAATAGCAGACACATGCAAAAAACGTAAAAAACTCAGAGGCTAAATTTCATATGAACACTTACATGTAACATTTTAAAACAGAATTTGGCCAGGCAGAATATAAACAATGGTTTTTGACACTCGCCTTTCCTGCTGACTCCTTGTTTCCAGGTTTCATCTCATTCCAACAGCTCAGAAGACTTCTGGTCTGCAGCAAGTTCTACACAATCTCCTCCACCTCATCTGGACTGGTCATTTTCTCCAGTTCAGCTTGTGAACACACTCTTGTCACTCCTCTGCAGTTTCTCAGCACCTCCCTGAACTTCTGCATACAACATTTTTCCCCCTCTCTCTCCACCCCTCTTTCTCTGAAGCATGAGAATTCCCCCTAAAATATGCTCTGTTGCTCCTAGGATAGGAGCCATCTCTTTCCAGAAGCTTCCAGCCAAGCCAAATGAATGAAACCGATCCTGACAACAAACACACAGAATAGATCATCTGCCACAGATGGCCATACTTATGAAGTGTGAAAACCACTCACCGTATGCCCAGATTTTCTGTTACATTTTTTCTACAAAGTGTACCAGCCAGACCACACACAAAAAAAACCACATCCCTATTCTTATTCTCATAAGAATGGATATTCCAGTTTCATATAAACCCATTTCTAAGTGATAGAAGTTAAACAAAACCAAATTAACTTCTTGCACCTCACTCAAAACATCCGAAGAGCCCATCTTTCAAAGGTAGCACTACTACTAGAATAAACTTACAAAGAAACTTGCCATATTGATGCAAAATAGAACTTTTCATGGAAGAAGAACAGCTTTCATTATGTTACCTGTTTAAATTTATATCCTTTATATCCTTTATATAAATTTTTGGATAAACAGCCTATTGTCAATATGATATTCAGACTGCGTAGGGACAGGGAAGAAGAAAGCAGTTACATTTAATGAATATTCTTTCTGCTATTTTAATATCAGTATTTAGAATCACAACCTTTTTTCCTGCTATAAACAGAACAGGAAGATAGAAATTTGGTGAGCTTATAGTAATGTAGCTAAAGAAAATGCAGAAGAAAAACAGCATGTAATGTGAAAGATATTCCATTTGCAGTTAGTAAACTTACATGAACCAAAAAAAAAAAAAAAAAAAAGTACCAGAAGTTACACCTTAATCTAAGATATACTTCCATCGCAGATAAAAAACAAAGTAGTTACATTACTTCTCATTTTCAGAGCATCTATCGCTCTTTTTCCAAATCATTCTTTTTGTCCACTACTGCCATAAATCAAAATAAATCCAAATGAAAAAAAAAAAAAAAAAAAAAAGTCCTACTTGATAATATGCATAATAGTTATCCTATAGACATAGAAGAAATTAACAGTAGAACATGTTTTTCACAGTGCTAACCCTGGTCAAATAAAGTTGTGCTGCCTGGAAAAAGACAGAAATCTAGATCTTATACGTGAGCCTTCTGGTTCCTGAATTTATTCAGATGAGGTATCAGCTAGGATTGTTCCCAAATACACACTTGGATTGTTTTTCTTTTCTGCCTTTTTTTGTGTGTTTTCTTCTCATCTTCAAGTCATTTCTCATGATGAAGATTGCTGTTAATCGATCTTTGATAAGTACATAAACAAAAATAAAGACCACTTCCATAAGCACTACAGAATCTGTAATATTTACAGAACTATTTGCTTCAGTATTTCAGCAGGAAACTCTGCGTTAATTTTCAGATCTCTCTTATGGAATCTGAACGCATAGTAATCATTCCAGTACCTTACTGTACATATAGCAGACAGGAGCCAGGCTGGCTGAATAGTGATGATGATTACCTTGACTGATGAATCATCAATGCCATTTACCTTAATGAATTATCTAGGAGCTCTGCACATGAGTATGCAATTCTTTATCATGCTGTTTGAACATCAGTTTACATATAAACAGCAAGTATTGAAGTTATGATTAAATATTTCTCTTTATTTGCTCTCCTCTCCTGGAAAACACTCAGTGACTTGGTATCTGACCATAGTCAACATTTTTAAACCATGTTGTTTTTCCACCACAACCTTGATTCCCTCTTCAAGCATTTTATAGGTTATATATTCATGAAATATAGCTACAATGCAGTAACATAGTCATAATTTCAGAGAGGGAGGATGACCAAGAATTAGAAAAGAGAACATATAACCAGTGTATTTTAGCACAAAGTAAAATAAAAATAATATTTCATAAATTTTACTGCAATTCAAACTCAAGACCAAGTCATGATGAAAAAAACATTGGCACAAGGGTCTCTTATAAAAAGCAAACCTTGAGCTCTTTGTAAGACATAAAAAGATAGTGTGAACAGAAGAGTATGGTATTACTTTCTTATATGATAATAAAAAGAAAGAGAAATTTCCTATTACTCATGGAGCATTCTCATTACTCACAGCATTCTCATTTAGCAGAAATATTTTTAGATTTCAAAATATTTCATTATATAAATGATATAAAATATAATAAGTATATGTTTTTTTTTTTCAATTCTGTCTTCAGATTAAAGAAAAAGAAATTTTATAGATATAAAAAAATGTTTTGCTTTTAATGGTTAGCACTAAGTAAACATTTAAAAAGAACCTTATGACAATTTTCTGTGGGGAAACCAAGTTCTTTAAGAGAGGAAAATAACACCTAACCTCAGAAGCCTACTATTTCATTCTTTTCTGAAAGTATATGAATTAGTCATTGTCATAGACAAAAGCTTGAAGGAGATAGACACTGACATGAAATTGTGCTGCAGAGTCTATTCTCACAAAACTGTTCCAATTTTTGAACTGCATGTAGAAACATAACAACAGCAAAAACAGAAAGATTGAGAGCATTCAACTTGTTCTTCAGCCTTTTCGTGCTATATGACCAGCTGAGGAGAAACTATAAATTATTGATTGCTCTTCATCAGTTCTGCACTAAATTTTCCAGACTATGTTCCAACTCTGAACACTCTGAACTGCAGGAAAAAAAAATAATTATAATATATTTCTTTAAAAATGTTTTGGCATCTAATAATAAATTATTTGTATTGTATCTTTCAGCAAATGGCAGTGACTTTCAGATAGACATTTAGAAATACAGTGCTATCTCAAGCCATTTGCATGTTTCTCCCTATTACATAATTATTGATACTGAAACATACTTTATTTCAACTCTATGCTTAGTGACCAGGAGACCTTTCTTGTTCCACCTTGTTTTTTCCTTAAGTAAATGCTCACTCTATGTCTATAGCATAATGCATCGATATGGTAAGATACCTGTCAAAGTAAGTTACTAGTGACTGGTGAAAATAGCATAAAAATTCTGATGCAGAAGGAGACTTCTAGGTTTCAGCTATTCTGTCAATATCTCTAGTTCATAACATACATTCAAAGCAATTCCATATATCAGACTCCTTCTGGATTTTGAAGCAAACAGAGCTGATTATCATTGCCTGTCACTTTCCAACAGTTACTTCATTGACTGTATTGTCACAGAATCACAGAATTACAGAATGATTGATTTTGCAGGAGACTGGTGGAGGTCTTCTGGTCCAATCCCCTAGCTTAAGCAGGGCCAGCTGCAGGAGGCTGCAAGGACCATGTTCAGACAGATTCTGAGAAAGGAAAAATATTTCTAGAACCATTTAGACAAACAATTTGTTTTTTCCAATTAATAAAAGCTTCTTTTTTTTTTTTTTCTCCAAAATATTTCCAATAAGATTAGAACAAAAGAAAAAAAAAATTACTATTTTTTTTTTCTTTCCAAATCCGTATAATTTTTCAGCTTGCCACCTGCAGTGGGCTCATTTTCACTTTTGCCCCATAGGCAAAATTAGAATTTATCAAAAGAATCAAGGGGGAAAAAAAGGAGGATTCATTAAAAAAAAAAAAAAAAAAAAAAAAAAAAAAAGAGCATTTTTCCAAATCATTGTTTTTGATAGATTAATACTGGGCACTGGCTAGTGTTTCCTGAAGTGTGTTGTGTATAAAGCAGCATAGGAAGTACTTGAGGGAATACAATTTACTTCTGATATGAAGCACTACAACAGCGCAAGTGTCATCACTCTTGAGCCAGAGAGCAACAACATTCACTGCAAAAACATGGGAGAGGTTTCCATAATCTGTCTATCTAGATGTATATTCACACATCCAAAGCATTAAAAACTTTGGCTACAGGACCTAGTGTAAGCCCACTAAGACATCTGGGGCTTGAGGAAAGCAGCTCTTATATGAAGGGAGGCTAAGAGTTCCCTGTGCTTGCAGAAAACAGCTAATTGATGTCTTCACACAGAGCGTGGTGAAACACTGGAAAAGGTTGTCCAAGGAGGTTGTGAATGCTTCATCCCTGGAGGCATTCAAGGTCAGGCTGGATGTCGCTCTGGGCAGCCTGGTCTGGTGGTTGGTAGCCCTGCACATAGCAGGGGAGTTAAAGCTAGATGATCATTATGGTCCTTTTCAACCCAGGCTATTCTATGATTCAATTCTCAGATGTAGGATTACTGCATGTAGACTCAAACCCTTCTAAGAGATGCACAGTGAAGGACAGAAGTCACAAAATGCACAAGGGAAATAATGAATTCTTTGCCATGGGAGCAATTAAGTCCCAGAACAGGCTGCCCAAAGAGGCTGTGAAATCTGCAGAGATTCTCAAAATTCAAGAGGACGAGACCTCTGGCTATTCATCCTCACTTAAAAACTGACCTAACTTTGAGGTGGAGGTGGGACTATATTATCTCAACACACTGCTCTCAGTCTGATGAGTTGTTGATCTTTTTCTCAGGCACTGTGATGGTTGAATGTTGTGTATCACACTGTGATTTCTTGCCAAGATACTGTGGAAGTTATGAAACAGTAGGAACCTCAGTATTTATTTTTATTAAATAAGAGCTTCAGTGTAGGCAAGTGTTCTACAAGTCCAGTGTTGTTGAGATGAAAGGTACTGTTAGTCATGTCTACAAAATACCCTTCAGAAAAGCCACTTTGCTTTTATTTGTATATATATGTATATATATATATGAAAAGAAACATTTCTAAGTTAAACAGTAACAGAAATATGAAGTAAAACAATGTTACTTTAGTAACTTGTCACAAGTTTTTGTTGTCTTCTATGAGTTCTTCCACCAAATGATGAATAGAAAAAAAAAAAAAAAGAGGTAACCGCCTAGGTTACAGTTCTCTCAGACGGGCAATGTTCGAACAGGCTGTAAGAACATAAGGACTCAGAGCAGCCTACACTACTGCTGTCAAAAGAATGACTTTTACTGCCTAAAGAAATATCTGGAAGGACTACTGTAAAGCTCTCCATACTACTATATCACTGATCGAATGAGCAAAGGCCAAACTTGATGATTCCTTTTCTTCCTTTCCACTCTTTCTACAAGGCTGTAATATTTCTGTTATGGATTCTAACTTTGGTATCATAAAAGGAGCATCAATATAATCTAAGTGATTAATCAGACAGTAAAATTTCTGAAAAAGACAGCCATTGGCTCCAACTTTAACTCAGACAAAAGTATCAGCTTCTTTCACTGTTACCCTCTATGCAATTTACATGTTGCCCAGCAAGGTTGTGGATACCTCCTCCCTGGAAGCATTCAGGGCCAGGCTGGATGGAGCTGTGAGCAAACCAGTTTAGTGAGAGGTGTCCCTGCCTATAGAAGAGGGGTTGAAACTAGATGATCTTAAAGGTCCCTTCCAACCCAAACCTTTCTGTGATTCTATGATATTTACAGCAAAACCACAACTATGCAAGAGGATATAGAAACTGTGCTCCATAAGTTTATCAAGTACATACTACTTACATGCTACATTATGATTTTCTGAGGCACTATGTTTAATAAATCCTATACAGGATTTGAAAATAAACATCAAGGCTCAAATTCCTTTTCTACACATTAGGTGTCAATTTTAGGGAGGAAACTCTCATTCTGATTCACCTTGTCTATCATCTCTCCTTTTCACTTTTGCCAACTGCTGGCTGTCTAAATCAAGCAGTTGTCCAGATTTGCAGAAATCGGTGCAGTTAAATTATTTATCTCACACATACTGAGGAAGTCCCAAGCATTTAATCTTCTCCAGATTCTTCCTCTATTATTTTTAATAATATTTTTAATTATTTTCTTCCTTTACTTATTTTTAAACTCTGTCTTTACTTTTAGTTAATGGCTAGCTCACCCCAGGGTCCTACACCAGGGAATTGGCTTGCCAGGCATAGTAAGAGCACCAGCATACTCAATGATTGAACTGCATTTGCCAATAGCCAACAGCCTGCGAAGTGAGTAAGGCAACAGAATGAAAGCTGCACTTCAGCAGGAACCACTCAGACAGGATGAGAGAAAGTGTCAAAGAGGGGACGGCTGGGAAACAGAAGTAGGGTTTTGCAAGTAGATTAGAGAGAAGATATGGACAGATGGGGAATGTGAACAGAAACAGAGCCTAGACCCAAATTCAGCTTGTGAGCAGGCAAGAAGTTCTGGCGGAGGAGAGCTAAAAGGCAGGCTTCATCTGTACTCTCACACAGAAGGACAGAAGGAATACCAAGAAAGACATTTCAAGCTCTGCATCAGTTCTTCACAGATGTGTCTAAGCCATATCCTATGACAGTGTTTCAGACTTACTCATCTATTTGGAGTTTCTAAATGTCTGAATTAGACATCACAGCACTGAGCAAACTAGATACTTATAATACCCATCTTGGAGCTTCATTCTATGTGCAGGGACTGTAAGTACTTACCAAACCTACAGAGATCATGTTAGGTGTGATTTTACACCATCAGTATCTAACATGAAACATGATATTTCCTGTCATGCATACTGGAAGGTGCTTGGCCTATCCAGGCTAATGAAGAAAAATGTAAAAAGAGGAATGCTAAATGCAGGAAAAAAAGGAAAAAAAGACACTTCAGCTAAGGAATAGATGGAACAAGGCACGTATCACTTTGGCTGTTTCATTACGGCCATATTTTCTTTATCTCCGCTTCTTATCTTCTAAATAAAGAATTGAAGCATGGAGACCACTGAAATTGAAGAAGGAGACCCAAAATGACTGAGTGGGGTCTTTGACTCTGCAAAAAATGCTGTATTAATACAAATTAACAGCAATGATGTGGATATGAATATGTAACAAGAGCCATGAATACTAAAGAAAGTGGTATTTAATTTTTTAATTCAATTTTTAAAGCTAATACTATTACTTATACTGCTCAAGATATATCTGAGTTGGAAAGGTAATTAGCCCTGTATGCTATCCCTTTATGTTATTACCAGTATTCACTCTCATGTTAATATCTTGATTATAAAGTATTTGTGTAATTGCAGTTAGAAAGCTTTTCTTCTTACCTACTGAATATCCCATAAAACAAATTGATATTCCTTTCCTACTTCAATTGTACGTGAAGAGTGGTTAGTAGGTGTTTCACCTATAGCTCTATTTAATGCAGTGAAAGACTGCTATCCTGTCCAGCTTTGATCTTCTACTTTCTAGATCAACACAGCCAGTTCCTTCAGCCTCTCATCCACGGCCTTGTTTACTAAATCTTTTGTCCTTTCTCGTTTGCTCAACTGATTTTTTTTTCTCTCCAACTGTTAAAAGGTGCTGATATAAACAGCATGTAGGATTACTGCTGAAGTCTTACCAAGCACTCAGTAAGGTACAACAATTACGACAGATATATTTTATATATAAGAAAATTTCCACTTTTTGCCCAAGCATTTTATACTTTAAGTCATATCTGAATTTTGATTTTTTTTAGTACTATTATTGTCATATTTCTGAAATGTGATGGATTGATTTTATTTTAATTTTCTAACTGTATTGTCTGTACCATTCCTGAATTTCATTTTGGAACACTGTGTAGAATTGCTATTCTGCTTTCCGAAGTGATTGGGATTCCTGTACTGAATTGATCTGAAAATGATATGTGAGTGCTTTTTCCACAATCTAAAATGCAATTAAATTTTTAAAGAGTCAAGTCTATGACCAAATCTTGTTTGCTCGATTTAAAGCTGCCTTCCAATTTGACAGTGACCAATTTAACCTGATAGCTCTTTACAGTTTGCAGATGGAAAGTACAGTTCCATTAAAAATAGTAATTGCTAAATATTAGCTTATAAATAGATAATGGTATACTGGAGGAAGAAATTAAAGAAGGGCAGTAGAAAGAACTACTTTTTGCCAGTATTTCCTAATACTTACATTGGATTTTTGAGCATTAATATGTAAGCCACATGCCTACAATTAAAATCTCACATTGACTCAGAATTGTAAATACAGTTATTTATTTTAATAAGTACTTTTTAACACAAAAACATTTACTTAGCAAATCAATGTCAAAATAGAAACATTTTGAGAATGAGGACCAAGGTGAAGAGCTCGTAAGTTCAGTTCTGCCATAAGCAAGTCTTATTAATTTAAAAAAATAACTATTAGGTGTTATTAACGCAAATGGTGGTGTAGCACTTACAGCAAGAGAGAGACACATCTAGCAAGTATTTCCAGAGATGAGATGTAAAGCTCCAGAGTTGTGAGTGATGGTTTATAACATTAGTAATGCATTCTTCACTGTTAACACACTTGTAGCCTAGACATTAAAGATTAGCCTTATTTCATCCTTCCCTATTTTTACTGTACTTTATTTTATTTTATTTTATTTTATTTTATTTTATTTTATTTTATTTATTTATTTTGAGTGAGTACCAGATCGTTAGTTTTGGATGTGCTGAGGTATTTTTCAGATATTTTCAAGTAGAACATATGAGCTATCATCCTTTTTTTTTTTTTTTTTTTTTTTTTTTGGCAGTCTTGGATTACTTCCAAGTAACATTTAACCACATTTGGCTGACCAAGACAATATTTAATAAACTTTTAAAAATATCTTAATGATATTAAGGGATGAAGTGTTGGAATTCAAGTTTGCATTACGTTACGAGGTGAAGTTTTGGAGAAGGTATTAGTTTACTACTTTGACAAAAGCAAATCCCATGTTCTCTAATTATTGCACATTGGGAAAGTTTGCAGGGAGGTTTTTGTGCATGCAAACTGGATACCTTCTGGAGAAAGCTCTGGAGAATCTCTGCTCTAATAGTATCTCAAATGTGTTCAAATCTCAGTAGAGAAAACCCGCCCAAACCAATGAATCCATTTGGACAACATCAAAACATAGGCTGAATCCAGTCCAATGTTAAATTCCCCAGCTGCACAAGGTATACTTGTAGAGGCTTTAGCATCAGCTAATGTGATCTGTTGTTCTGCTTTTAATATACCAAATGTCTGTCTAATAGGGCACACTCGGTGCTTCCTTTGCAGGGAAGCTTTTATAGAAGTTCGTCTTCTGTCAAAGTTTCTGAGGATGTATGTTTATTTTCTCGGCACAAATTTTCTGAGCTTTTGTCATTGCTGCTCCTAAGAGAGTGGACAGATAAAATGCAAGAAGTCAAACTAGTCAGCAGAATATGTGAAAGAATCTCTTTTTGAGTTCAGACAGGTTAGTCCCTGTCCATCTAAGATAAGCAGGCAATTACACTAGCAGAAACGGTATCCTCCTCCTTTCTATTCAGATAAACTACTGCATTCCATGGCTTGACAAGAGAGAAGAGTTTGAGGCAAAACAGAGGTAAGTAAATTCAAGCTTAATGGTCAGTGTATGCTCTTCTGTCCCTCTTCTATGGCTGTTTTATTCTGCCGTACATATTATATATATATAGTATTTGTTATTGTAAAGCGGGGAACATTATATTGGTCTTTCCCTACACCCAAAACTCAAAGAATTCCTAAAATGGAATCATGAGGGTAGATAACCAAGTCAGCTGGAAATGAGTGCAGGGATTACAATATCTTTATTCTTCTTTGTCTTTTATAGGAGATAAAAGATTGAGGATTGTGGCCATGGGTTCTTTTTTAATGTGTAAATGAGATCTGGCTAACAGGGAGATGGATGAGCTGTCAGCAGGTAAGAAAAGGTCCAAGTGACAGAAAGCCTAGGTTCTTTGTGAACTCTGCCATAAATCTCATGCTTTAAAATAGATTATGAAGGGTTTCCTTTGAAAAGAAAAAGATTGAATATCATAAATCTTTTTCTGCTATGCATGAGTGTCCCTGTATTGAATATAGAAGGTATGAAATCAACTAATTTAAAAGTAACAGGCAATTCAGAATGACCCAGTTAAAGACACCTAAGAAAACAAGGCATATATGGCATATTGACCAAAGGTGAAATAGTCTTGTCTGTTTTAAAATCTGACAGATGGAAAAAAAGATGGCTTATTTAATTCACAGAAAGGTTATTCCAAAAGATTTAAATACAGCAAAGGAAGCAGTAGCTTGAAATGTTAACAGATCTCTAAACTGTAAATACTTCAAACCTGCAGTAAAAAAAAAAAGCAATCTTAAATCTAATGAAATGCTGAAGTGTAAAAAGATAGATATTTTACAATTTATACAGGGATAAAAGATTGTCATGATCTGTCTTTGTATGTGAGTGAGAGACTAACTTTTCAACTCAGGTTCCAGTGAATGGTTTTGAAATGCAGAAGAGAAGTGGTGTGCTGGGGAATGAAAGAGTCAGTGGCCTTTGCATCCCCCTCCCCAACATTGCATTGCTCTACTGAACTGACACTGCTACTTTGAAGATGTCTTTTTAAGGAAAATCTAGACAGGAAGAGAGATTAAGTTATGTGAGTGTGAAGCAGGAAACTCTGAAAGTAATTCAACTGTTTACAGAACCTAAGTCTCATTAAGAAGAGTCAGTAATATTTAATATTCTAGGTGTTTAGGTCACTTCTGCAAAACAGGC
Source organism: Gallus gallus (assembly GCF_016699485.2). Lineage (NCBI taxonomy): Eukaryota > Metazoa > Chordata > Aves > Galliformes > Phasianidae > Gallus > Gallus gallus. Next base: position 10,106,011 of record NC_052532.1, on the reverse strand, counting down.
ACATGAGCTCCTGAGGGATTTTGGGTCTTTTGAAAATAATGAAGATTGCTTTGAAAGTAATGCCTCATATTTACTATAACAGATAGAGAGAGAACAATAACATCATTTGATAGAGCAAATTCCCAACTACTAAACACTATTCATCAACATAGTCACTTCTAAGAGTGATGCATTTTGATCAGTGATGATCAGTCTGCACGCTGTGTTGTGATTTTGGTTCAAAAGCATAGGAATGATGAGGCTGTGAGTGTCTCTTCCACGTCCTTGATGCACTGATAAGCAGAATCAGAGCACTATCTCTCCATTACCTTCATGGATGAAAGAATGCCAATGGTGCATAACAAGTAAATTATTAATCTCTCTTCTTTGACAGAGGAAAAATGAACAAAGGGTAAGAAAGAAGAAAACTGCCTTATAAGGGATAATAGGAGAGAGGGTCCAGAGGAAGCCCAAAGAGATGATCAGAGGGCTGGAACATCTCATCTATGGAGAAATACTGAGAGAGCTGGGGCTCTTCAGCCTAGAGAAGAGCAGGCTCCAGGTGGATATTATAGCAGCCTTCTAGTACATGAAAGGGGCCTAAACGATAGCTGGGGAGGGACTTTTTATAAGGGCGTGTAGCAACAGGACAATGGGAAATGACTTTAAACTGGAAGAGGGCAGAATTAGATTAGATATTAGGAAGAAATTCTTTACTGTGAGGGTGGTGAGACACTGGAACAGGTTGCCCAGAAAGGTTGTGGATGCCCCATCCCTGGAAGCATTCAAAGCCAGGCTGGATGGGGCTTTGAGCAACCTGGTCTAGAGGGAGGTGTCCCTCTCTATAGCAGGGGTGTTTGAACTAGATGATCTTAAAAGTTTCTTCCAATCCAAACCAGTCTGTAATATTATGATGACACAGAAACCCAGATCATGTTGTGTTTTTTTCCCCTGCGGTTAGCATGAGCCCAACGGAGGCACAAAAGAACAAAAGGAATTTAGTGGGTACATTTACATCTTCTCTGGATTGCTGGCCTGAATTCAAACTCAAAATAAGATCTGTCCATGACTAATGAAGCAGCCGCATATGTAGCTGTGGGACACCCTTCAGAGATATAGGAAACCATGTGCTTAACCAGACACATTGACTTAATCTATCACTATATATTTTAATGTATTGTCAGGCTGACACCAATAAACTGCATGTAAATATAGGAATCATTCAAATCAGGACAGTGTCAGACTGTCAGTCAGTGTCAGACACCCAGGTGTACACATGGCCAAGATGAAGAATCAGTTGCTACCAGTGCAAGAAGAGTTTCATTAAACCACATCCTGGAGATGTCACTTAGATTTCCTGAAATAAAGAAAAATCTTTGTACTTTAAATCTAGGATAGTCTTCCATCATACAGCCAAAGGTGATTCTTCACTTAGTGTTCTTCTATACCTTAAGCCCAAATACCAGCTGTTTCTGCACAAGGTAATGGCTGTTATATTGAAAGCTGATTTTTTAAAGAAAAGAAAATGTTCTATCTTTTTTTCTGGACCAGATCATAAGACTAAAGCAGAAAATTAAGTCACCAAATTAAGTCTTTTGCAATTACAACCATGTGACATACCTCACAGATCACTAAAATGAATATAAGAGCTATAATAAACTGCTAACTCCTTTTAATTGGTTCTAAGAACAGTCAACAAGAAACCAACAGAAACACCAGTGTTCTGGGCTTCAGTGAGGGCAGAAACCTGGTTACCTGAAATTCTAGCATGATGCTAAGAAAGGCTCCTATTCCATGTTCCTGATAAAGGTAAATATAAACTTCCCCATGCAACTATTCCTGCTCTTTATCTTTGTTCATTTATCTGCTTGTTCACCCAAGCAGAACATCTTTCACTGGCATACTGATCTGGTGATCACTTTAGTCCTGCACAGATGAGCAAAACATATGGATGTGATATATGGAAGCTTTTAATTCTACTGGGAGCCACTACCTTGTTTCCCTTTTCCAGCACCCAGATACACAGCACATCTAACATAGTAACAGACAGCTCTAATCACTAAAGTCCTAATCTTTATTTCTGAAGAAGAAAACAGCTAAACTCATGTTCTTTGAAATTGAAAATATCAAATGATATCAAATATAAAATGTTAACATCATGATTCAAAATAGATACAGCTCACCTAAATGTGACATTCAGTAAGGATTTATCCAAACCATTAAGTAAAGTTGTTAGTGATGAAAATGACAAATTACGTTGTAGTTACAGTATCATGGTCAAGGCAGAAATGTCATGGTACAGAAGGGAAAAGTTAATAGGGTAAATTCCATTAACTTGATTTTAAAATGATGAAAGCAGTTATACAGAACAATATTTACAGTAATTTACTTTTACGTTTATTACCTATTTATATTATGAGGTGCTATAGATTTGAGCCAACACTTTCAGACATCTTGCTTTGTATTTTTAAAATCAGTTAGCAATACTCTAGAAGACAAAATACAGATAAATGTTCTTTGTTTCTGTTATTTCAATTAAAAAAAAAGATATTTTTGAAATCAGTATTAAAATAATCACTTCTGCTCTTAAAATAGCAATAGATTAAGTTCTGCAATTTTTATTTAAATAAATAAACAATCTTTTGGGATTTTTCTTGAAATTGTTGTCTTTTGTACTGTAGTATATAGAATTGAATTATATATGCCTTACAGTTGCAGCAACTAACATCTGATGAAAAATTCAAGAAAATTGTTAACTCTCTTTAGAATTCATTCAAGCTGTGGATGCTTACAGACATGATTTATACCCTGAAGCTGGTACGCCATTGACAGATGCATATTTGCATTAGTTTCAGTAATACAAACACTTCTTCTGAGGTTTTATGCACTGCTTAGCTGTAGATGTTGTGTAAGTATGACAGTTCATCTGCAAGATCTTCTGTCACTTGCTTCAATTCAGTTGAGCAGGCATTTTACATCTAAAGGCGAAATGCAGACAACATCCATCTTTGATTACTCAGATGCAATGTGTACAAGTGCCAAAGTTGACTGACTGGCATGTGACTTGATTATATGATGCACTGGCATAAAGCTATTTCTTTATTAAACTGGTCAGGTACTCAATTTTTTGTTGCTGCTGAATGGCTTAATTTGAATTTAAGCTCTCGAAGGACTTCATGCCCTCAGAGAAACACACCACACTCTGGATGCCCAAACAAGACTCCAGGGCAGTCTCAAAGATAGCACTGGGGAGCTCACTACTACTGAGAGCTCAAGTGGCACAAAACTCATAAAAGAGCAAAATGGGTATTTTTGCATAGAAACAATTCTATATGGGTGGCTTCCATGACTCTACTTTGTTACTGGCAACCTGTATCTCACAATTTTTCCTTGACACAGCTACACTTGGTTACTTGCAGAACTGCACTCCCTAAGAGCGACTAAAGTAAGCAAAAAGCATAGCAATTCTTTTACTTTAGGATTAATAAGAATCCACCATCTATGTTCATTCTAGTGTTCACAGAAGCCATGGCCACTGTAAACAGCGAAGTAAAATGTAAATGCATAACTTGCTATCTTGACATTAAATGTGCTGTCACTGAAAGCATTGGATATTTATCATTAGATAATTAACAGACAGATTATTTCTCAGTCTTTCAGTTCTACTGGGCTGGACAGAATGTCATAATTTCCTACAAAAGCAACATTAAAGAACATAAAATTACAGATGTAAAAAGTAGAGATACCATTTTATCATTATATTCAGTCTCCATAATCTTTTCCTTGTAATATTATAATAAATATATTTTTCAGTGGAAGAAGGATATGAATGATGAAAGTGCATTACCTAGAGAACAAAGTGTCATTTTACTGTAATCCTTAAAATGAGACTATTTTATTCCTACCCTTTTAGGCTCACTGACTGCATAAAGGTAAACCTTTTTTTTATAAGCTGCCACAAAATTATGTCTGTGAAACATGCATATGACCACATCACATGAACACCCTTTTCACCTACAGTGTTTATAAATGGAGACAAAGACATAATTCTGAAACAAGAACTATTAAAAATGTAATGGGATATTCATCCACAAAAAAAAAAATCTCCTTAGGTAGAGAAATACCGTCTTTCATTTCCATTTTCTTTCTTTACATTCAGCACTACCTTCTTCTTCTAAGTGAACTGTTTCACAAGTTTTTCTGCACTGAACTTCATTGTTTTGACTGATGTATCTGATTCTCTCTGCCTTTCCCTTTTTACAAGCAGGCAATTAGGTGCTCTCCACTGAACAGGCACAAAAGGGAACAGAGAACTTACAAATGGCAACTGGATTATGCAAAATAATTAAAAAAAAAAACACAACACAAAACAAACAAAACAAACAAACAATCAAAAAGCCAGTTGCAGCCCAAAAATACTTAAATGTTGATGAAACATTTTCATTTCAGACTTATTAAGACTATCCACAAATAATCTTGTATTTAGACTTCAGTATAACAACAGCATGTTGTAAGAACATAAATTTGCAGTAGAAAAAAATGTCATCAAGGTTTATACTTTCTCAACAGTGCCATTATGCATATATTATCAGGAGGAATTTTTGAGTAAGAATATTAAGGCATAAAAGAAGAAAACACTGTCCACTTCTTCCTGTACTTCTGAGATGCTAAGTTCTAACACCAGGTTCTTAGTTGGTATCAAAAATCATAGTTATACTGGAAAGAATACTGGAAGTCTTCTGGAAAATGGAGATCCTCCCTTCCCAGTACAACTGGATTGAGTAATTAAGAACTGAAACTCACAAAGATAAAGCCAAAGCAAATTATGTCCACATTTCTAGATGCTGATTATATCATTAGATTACTTTCTGAATCTTCCTAAGTATTCTTTTTATTATGTATAACTTCTGCTACCTTATTTTTCAACTAATTCCAGCCTAAGCTAACTGAATGTAAGAGCCTGTATCAGAGAAGGGCAAACACACTTAGTGCTTGACATAACATCAGGACTGAAAGCTGCCATGATGGCCATGGGAGGCTTGCAGAGCAGCTTCCCCACTACATGCCATAATGCACCGTTAGTGCAGTCCACTTTAAAAACATGGAAGATTTTTACTTTCCTTGCATTAGTCAACTTGCAGTTCAAGTTCCAGAAAAATGTCCATCTCACTGATTTAGATTGTAAGTACTTTGAGACCTGGACTATATTCTGCTTGATGACTGTGTAGTAGTATAAACAGTACAGTTCATTACTGTTTGGTATCAGAGCAAAATGGTAACAATCATGTGGGTAAGTAATGAAAGCAAGATTTTTGTTTCTTCATTAATGAATACTGTACGTGCTCAAACTCCAGCATAAACACTTCTAAAAAATCATCATCCATCACTGTATAAAGAATACAATCCATATTACATCTATATGCATCTATAAAAAAAGTGAAGTGAATCATTCGTCCTCAGTAATAGTTTCACTGCACTGCCAATTATTTTACAGTATTACAATTACTCTCCAACAAGGTGCTGTTCTACATGAAAGGAGTGTTTGTGCTACTGTTTCTCATGCTTTTAATCCTATATTAGGGAACGATGTTTATACGGACTACCGATGCCAAGACTACAGTTTTCCCTTCAAACTTCAAATAATGGTTTTAAGCAGTGATACCACAGGAAGTACTTAATGTCTGAACAAATATGTAAACCTGTAGAAACTACTTACAGTGAGGTTCTTGTAGGGTATAACCAGACAAACCTGGTCACTACAAAATACCAAACACAGAAGGACAAACCTACTTTATTCCATTCAGTCTGTACTACAGACTCACTTATGTATTCACAGACAATGGAACATAAAAGACAAAAATTACAGAAGTCAAATGGCAGTTCTCCTAGAGCTCTTACAAATTAGATACTGACCCTACAATTGATAGAATGGACTCAGACAAAAGGACAGCCAAGAACATGTTAAATTATGAGTGTTTTTTTTTTGTTTGTTTGTTTGTTTTTTGTTGTTGTTAAACAACACTACTTGCTCTCATTCATTAACAATGGATTGATTCCCAGATCAGAAATCTTACTTCTCAAGGAGAAAGAATACTGTAGAAATAGAAAATTTATAATGGCTGTTCTTTATTATTCAAAACTGTCTCTATCCCAACTAAAACCAGTACACCTTGTAAGAAACAGCCTCCAGCACTTGCATAACTTCTTGATAATCCTTTCAACCCAAAAACAAACCAAACCAACCAACCAAACAAACAAACAGGGAAAAAAAAAAAACAAAAAAACAACAACTATTTGTGGTCTGAAAACCTTCAGTTTGGAAGAAGTAAAAGATGTACATACACCCTGGGACATAAGATTACCCACAGAATCACAAATGGCCAAAAAACCCACACGGGTCAAAAGTGGCAGCAAAATCATGAAATTACAAATCTGGTGCCAGCTGTCTCAGAAGGCATATGCAGTAATTCCAGTGTAAATACACTACAAACCACGCCACATGAGCTGGGAGTTGTATTACTAATAAAGAAAATGTTTCTCATTTTCTACTAATTGCTAGTAACTTTTTTATTGGCAGTTAAGTACTATTTAAAACATAAAGAACCATTCAAATTTTGAACAAATATTTGTTGTTTACTTTTTCCTGAATCTCACTAAGACTGTGATATCAGTTCTACTATTTCCAGGCAAAGCAATGACTCAACTAGCCTTGTCTTAGTCATCAGACATTCCTTGGGACTTTTCAGCAAGATGTTGAAAAGGACTACATACATAGGCACTACTAATGAGTGCATCAGCCCTCATGCTATAATAAAGTCAGCTGTAGAATTGAATACTGAAAAAAAAAAGGAAAAAAAAAAAAAAGAAAACAAATACATCTTACCATGAAACCCTCAGTGTACTGAAACTGAGCTCTGGAACTGTCTTCTGCTGTGGGACTCAGGGGTTTAGGATCAGACATAGAGCGCTGCATCATCTTTGCTGCCTTTGGGCTTGATGGAGGAACCTTGGCAATGTCAGCATGGAGCATCTTCTGAGGGCTGATGTCATCAGTGATGGATTTTTCATAGGGTACAAATGCTGACTCTATAACTTTGCTTGGTGAAACAGGTGAAATGGGTGAATACAGAACTTTGGGAGATTTAGGAGGGGAAGGGACTACCTGCAGAGTGGAGTCCGGACGAAGGTGAGATGAATAGCCTATTTCTAATGGTGTCGGGCGTTTTTTATCTTTCTGAGGGGATGAAGCTGACAAATACTGGGGACTCTGAGTGTCTGACTCTGTCTCTGTTTGACACCCCAAACTTTCTCCTTTATATGTCTTTTCGGGAGCTGAAATGTGTTTTATGATTTCAACCTTAGCATCCAATCGAGCCCTGATTGAAGGTGTTCTTATTGTTCCTACAGGTTCTGTTTGTACTGAAATCTCTGCTACTGTCTGAACTGCAATACTAGACACTTTGGAGAACTGTTTGGCTTTGTCTGCCTCTGTGGTACTCTCACTGTATTTCCCTACACGAGGCTTTCTTCTAGATCTGCTAGAAAGATCCCATTCATCTTGATCTTCATCATCTGTCTGGACACTTGTATCAACACTCTTCTTAGTTCTCCGTCTCCTGTTTGTGTAACCTCTGTCTGCTCCGTCTTCATCATCGGTTTGTACTCCACTGTCCACTATCTTTTTGTAGCACCTGGGCTCTTCTTCTAGAGACTCTTCCAGTTCCTCATAGGGACCACGTAATTTTGGCATAGAACTTCTCTTTTTCAATTGCTTCTCCTCTCTAACATCAATATCTTTCAGAGACATTTCTGAAACAGAGCTTAGGATACCAGATCTAGGTATGTATTGGGTAATGCCATCTGACTGAACAGTATACCATGTTTGGCTTTGTGGAATTTCAATACCCAGCACTCCTGAAGCTGTAGTGGTTGCATCATCAGTAGGCCAAAACTGGCCATTTTCTGCGGTTGCATATTGTCCTTCCAAAAGGGCTTGATCTGTCGTTGTTTGTGGAGAGCCTGTTCCTGAAGGGTCATAACCATACTGATATATTTGTCGAATTTTTTGTTCTTCTAACTGTTGGTGGAGCTGTTGTTGAAGTTGTTGGAATTGTTCAAGTTGCAACTGCTGCTGGGCTAATGTCTCTTGTCTCATCATATACTGAGCTTGCCGTTCTTCCTCTTGCTGAAATAAGAGATGATGTTTCATGGATTGCAGCTCCTCAAGCTTTTTTTGCACCATAAACTTCTCTTGTTCCCTAAACCTTTGAATTTCCTGACGTTCCCATTCCAGCTCTTCAGCAAAGCGTTGTTGCTTAATTTTCTCAAGTTCAAGAAGTTCACGCTCCAAATCAAGCTGCTGCTGCTTGCCTTCCTCAGGGGCAATGATAAGAGCAACCTCATCTTCAATTACATCCGTATAAACTTCAGATGCTGTAGCAGGTATTAGGTTGGTTGGCTCAGTGGCAATAGATTCTAGAGTAAGAGGTGGTAAGCCTGTCTCAATATCAAGGGTAGTACTTGCATCTTTTTCAGCTGCCATTGTTGTCAAGAAACTGTATGATCTTGGAAGTGGTTGATTCTGTTGCAAAGTTGATAATGAGGGCACTGAGTCAATTGTTTGGAGAGTAGGTAAATCTCTGACTGTTGTACTGAAAATAGAACCAGGTTGTGTAGTGATGGCAAATGTAGATGGGATTGGAGTTGCTACTGAAGAATATACAACACCATTGGATGATCTTAAAACACTTCCAGCACCGAATGGGGAACTGAGGGATGATACCATTCTTGCTTGGGAATATTGTGGTGTACTGATCCCGATGCCAGAAATTACCTGTCGAGTCTCTGGGTAAGGACCAGTGGTCTTGCTTGAGTAATCCATAACCTCACCTGAAATTACAGGGCAAAGTTACAGTCCAGTCCCACAAAAGAATGCTGCTCAGTGGACTCTGATAGTCATCTCATCTTGATGAATTAAATGGGAAGGGGAAACCACATGCAAATCTTCAGGCTATTGATCTATTTTAGATGTGAAGGAAACAGCATTTCTGAACATGCAGGCACATGCAGGCACCTCTGTGCAAAACACATATGTAAAATGAAGAAATGAAATACACGTGTAATCCAGAATAGTTTGTCACAATGTCCAAAAGAAAACAAAACAACAGAAGGGGAAAAATAATAATATATAAAAAATCATCCTGAAATGAGGTGAGGAACATCATAATCATATTTCAAAGAAAGATCTGCAGCTGTGTCATACTGACCTGAAGTAACTCTTCCAGAAGTAAGATCTACTGCTGCATCAGTTGCCCCAACTTGATAATCAAAGCTATTCTTGCTTTTATATGCAAACAGTCCAGCTTCTGATAAATTTGTGTCAGACATAGATGGTTTCATACCTCCCATTCCTCGGTAGCCATATGACCCTGAACGATCATATTGATAGTGGTCATCCCTGTAACCAAAGCGATCCTCAGGAAGTGTAGTTGGAGGTTGCTGTGCTGTACAGCTTCTACCAAACGGCAGTTTATAAACCATGTCACAGCAGACGGCTCTTCTCCCGGCAGTCAGGTCCACAGGCTTTTCATCATCTTCTATTACTGTAGTTATGATACCTGAAGTAGTTTCATCCATTGTTACAACTGTTCTGTGAGATTTTGTAGTGCTGAGGTCAACTGCTCCAATCTCCATTGGCTCCTGAGAAGTGGAGAGATCAGTCCAGCCATTTGTGACACTAACGGGTGGTACAGTAACAGGCTTTGTAGCAGCCCATGTCACTGCATGTGCTGAAGTACCTAGGGATAAATTTATTGGCACTTCATCTCTACTTACAGGGAAGGGCTGGCTGCTTGTTACTCTGTATGCAGGCTCAAAATGTTTTGATGTTGTTAGCTGTAGTGGAGTTGTCATTGCATGTCCCAGATCCACAAGGCTGTCTGTGCTGGCAGAGTAGCTTACAGTGGCAGTGCAGGTCATGACAGCTACTGTCTCAGTGACTATAGACAGAGAAGGATCTGCAACACATGCAGTACTAAGATTTATTATAGCTGGCTGAACAGTACTTACTGGTCTCCCAGATGTATCACTTGTGGGCATTTGCCTTCTAGCATCCATGGAAACAGCAGACAGATCCATACAGCTGTCTCTCATTTCAATATCCACCTTAGTTAAAGTGCGAAGATCAATGACATCACCCAAAGGATGGAATCTTCCATTCTCCCTATACCTGGGTTGATCTGATATATATATTGGCTCTGGAGGTATAGTAATAGTGACACTGCCTAAACCAACACTGGGCACTGGGCGCTTCACTACAGATGCTGTGGTCTTGGCTACCTCTGTTGTTACTGCTTCTGATTTTGAACTAGGTACTTTTTCAAAAGTTGATTGTGTGGTGATAGGAATAGTTTGCAAAGCACCTGTAATATACATACTCTGATCTGCCATACTTTGAATTTCCACAGCTTTCATGGATGAAGTAAAAATTGGTTGCATAGGCTGGGGAATCTGTTCTTTAGAAGGTGCTTCTAAAGGCCAGCTGGTAACAGCCTGACTAGTGATAGCTTCTGTGGGAGTTCCAGGCTCAGATGGCAATGTGATGACAACATAGGTTTCCTGTGAGGGTTTTGTCAACCTTGGTGAAGATTTGTTAGAGTGTGGAGACAAAGGGGATGTGGGAGATGCTATTTTGTATTCAGCTGAAGAGACCAAATTCAGAGTCATACTTGACGTCAATGACAAACCTATTGGTTTTGGCTGTGTTTCAGCTGGCTTATGAACAGCTATAGGGAGTGGAGGAACTGCTGGTTTAGGAGCAATTGGAGGTTTAGTTACTTCAGTAGGCCTGTGACTGAAAACAAGCCCTGCTGGAATGGAGGACGGCTTGGGTGGTACAGGAGGTGGTGTTGGGGTATATGTTTTTGTGACAGGTACCACATGATTCTTTAATACAGCTGCGGATTCCAGTGTAGCAACACTTGTGACTAAAGGTACTGCCGTGGGAGCTGTTGCCATGGGAGCCTGAATCTGTGACTTCTTTTTGGGGTAAATGGCAGGTTTGGGTAAAATAGGTGGAGGTAATGGCGGAGGAGGAGGTGGTGGTGGTGGAGGAGGTGAGGGTGGAGAAGGTTGTGCAGGAGAATCCAAAGAAGAGCTTCTAAAAAGTGAAAATACTTTGGATGTTAGAGCAGGAGCTGAGGAAGGCATGGAGACCGTGCTGGTCTTACTTACAACTCTGGGTGTAGGTACAGCAGGTGTTTCTGATGCTGGCTCTTTAACTGAAACTGATGCTACACATAGGGGTGGTTGCTCAGATGTAGCACCAGTCAAGTTAATCCTTGTCATATCAAGACTCAATTCTTTGTGTGAATCTTCATGATGAATTTTGATAATGCCAGTCTCTACTGTACTTTTCATTTTTCTAGCTGCATCCTTTTCTGCCGTGGAGATATCATAAGTAATGGTATCAGATGCATATTGCTTGGGTTTTATAACTGTAGTTGTGAATACTGAAGGTGCAGTTTCAGGCAAACAAACTGCAGCTTGATGCACAGTATCCATATCTGAGGCTATAGCTGGCTTTGTAGTGGCTCCGGCAACAGATTCATAAGGCATGCTCACTTCAGAGTACTCTTCTGTAGATGTAAAGGGAACTTGGGCTATTATGTCTTCAGAATCTACTAGTTTACTTACAGCATCTGATGTATCTACATAACCTGTGGTTGCACTGTCTATAGGTGATGAACTGTCTGTGGTACAAACAGAAGATGTAGACGATGTTAAGGAAGCTGTATCAGAAGGTAAAATTGATGCAGCACCTTCTGATACCTCAGAATATGTCAACATCGATGTTTCATGAGAAATTATTTCTTGAATTTCTCTAGCATAATCTGTTAAGTATTCATCTTCAATTTCCTCTGCTGTAAAATGCTGTGTTATTTTAACATCTGGAATAGAAAGTGCTATGCTACTGAGAGATGATACATCTGAGATTGCTGAAGTGGTGCTTGACGTTAAAGATGTACTATCCGCTATTTCTCCAATACTAGATACCTTCATATCAGATGTAGGAGCAAGATCTGAAGTTGGCTGTGTTGGACTGGACCCAGGAGTTAGCTGCATTCTTTGCTTTTTCATAAGCTCTTCATAAGCAGCTTCTGCATCTAACAACTGCTTTTCTTCAGTGGTGGAAGTTACTGTGCTGTCTAATACAACTATTTCATGACTTTCTGGAATAATATAAGAGCTAGAAACAATATCTTCTTGAGGCACAATTGAACATAAAGGCTCTACACTATAATAGTCTTCCTGTAGATCAGTAATTTTCTGTGGTTCATCATAGATCTGTTCTGAAGCCCTTATTTTTTTCTCTTTTCCTCTCTGCTGTATATATTCATTACTCTCATCTTGTCTCATTGCAAGATTAGTATCAACAGTTCCATTGTAAGTATCCTCTATTAAAGACTCATAAATGTAATCCTCTATCAGCATTCCACCATATAAAGACTCTTTTTCAAATACTTCATCTTTTTCACTCGCAATTTGAAAAGACTTGGACTTGTGGGTCTTATGAATCATTTCCTCATATACCTCTTCAGCGCTTTTCAGTGTCTTTTGACCACTTTCCTCTTTTAGGGCTCCAATTAGTTTTTCATCTGTTGGTGAGTATAGAGAGACAGCAGTAGGCAATTTGTAAACTTTTTGTACTTCTATTATTTTTTCTGGGCTGATTTCAAATCCTTCAGGATCTGATTCAATACTAGGTGAGTACTCCGAACAGGAAGATCTGTGCAGCTCTTCCATTTCTGCTGCCTGTCGCAATTCTTCTGTTGGAGAGGCATCTTCAATGGGAGAAAGATTACTTGGAGGAGTCTTTGGGCGTTCTCTTCTTCTCTGAGCTCTCAGTTCATCCTTGTCCTTTTTAGATTTTTTGCTAGAACTTTTTCTTTGTTGCTGTTCTAACTCACGCTGTTTCTCTTGTTCCTTTAGCAGTTCTTCTTCTTCCCGTAATTCTTCTTCTTCTGAAGAATCTTCAATAGTTGGAAGAAGAGGACCATGAGACCGATGTCTAGCTTTGCGCTGCTGTTTGCTCTCCCCTCCCAGTTTTTTGTGACTAGGACTGCTGTCACTGTCTTCATCAAGTGATGATACTGAAGTAGGTGATGTACCTGGTGTGAAACTAGAAGCATGTAAACTAGAAGACCCTTCTCCTCTAGATCTATCTTCAGGTGAATCTGTAAGACTCTCCATCTCTAGCTCAGGCTCTTCATCAAAGTACAAAATACCCTTCTGTTGTTCAGGTGTCTCAGAATATTTGCTTGTTATTGTACTGTTTAATTCGATTGTTTTGAAACGCCGAAGGCCTCCTCCTCCACTTATAGCAAGTTCTTCACCATCTTGACTTTTTGTTTCCCTGTATTTTGGCTCTGGGCTTTCATCAAAAGTCTCATCATCATCATCATGCCATGAATGTCGTCTCCCTGCATCCTCATCATAACCTGCGCTACTTTTCCGTGCCATTCTCCTATGTTTTCCTGCTGTTCCTTTGGCTTTGCTTTTCACTTCTTCTTTCTTTTGACTTTCAGTTACACTGATCTCTTTGAGTTGATTTCTAATGAATTCATCATCTTCAGAACCTGAGGCATCTTCATCAGCACTCATCTCTATAATTTGTTTTCTAATGAAGTCTTCCTCATCACCAGATCCCTGACTGTCATCTCGTTTGTACTCATCACTACTTGAAGAACCAACACTAGCTCTTCTCTTTCTCCTTGGTACAGGTGAGTTTTCACTCTCACTGCTGTCTTCCACAGAATCATAGCGTTGTCTTCTTGCTGGTGTGTCATTTCCTCCATCTTCTTCCTTGTAGTCAGTTTGGGATGAAGCACCTCCTTTGCTATCTGCTGCAATGGTTCTTTCACCTTCTTGAATAGCTTCTAAGTCTTCCTCATCAGAACTGTAAGACTCTGGAGTGACTGGCAAAGGCTTTGTTTTATGCTGATCCTTTGTCTGTTCACTGTATGTTTCATAAAGTTCTTTCCTTTTCACAGATTTTTCATCAGTAAGTGTACTTGCCTGAGCTTCCAAAATAGAAAGGACAGTACTTTCTAATTTAGCTAGATCTGAGGGGCTCGGTGGACTTTCTTGTGAAATAGTGTCTTTTTGACTAGGTTCTCTGGGTAAGTCCTTTTCATCACTGGGGATATGACTTGGAATTTCACCAAGTGAACTCGATATCCCATCAGAAGAATACCCGGTGTCACTCAGACCTTGTGGACTTTTCTGTTGCTGAGAGCTTGATGTGTCTGATTTGTCATCCTCCTTTTCCTAAAAAAATAAATACATATGGGTGTGTATATACTTATATAAAAATTCTTTATGTCTCCAAGCAATTACATATGTGTGTTTTTTTCTAAAAAATGAGCTAAAGTCCCAGATGCAAAATTTTAAGTCAAATTAAATCGTAAATAACTAAACACTAATTCTGCTTTGCAATGCCATTAACTATGCTAACATTTAACTATGCTTTGCCTGATTTTCCACATCAGTAAATGATATTATCAGTTGTAAAATTTTAAATGCAAATAAAAAGCAAATAGAGTAGTTAATTGCTTTCAGAATCCTATCTAGTGATAGTCTATCGTTTGTTCATATGTGCATGGGACATTTTTTTTATTGGCTAATTTAAATTAATATTTAATTACTTATGTTTCAAAATTGCCTACAGAGTTCTAGATATTAATATAGCTTACCAAACAGCCTGCAGTATTTCTGGGGTCTACTCCTTACTTTGCCTACTTAATCTTTTACAGTTCCCTAGAAATATGTGAATCTTCTCAAATTTTGGAGCTTTGGTTTCATTTTTCTGAAGTGTTACACACTGTAACATAAGAATACACAGAGTACTGAAGCATGAGTTAACATGGTCTGGAATGTCCCCATACGTGTACAAACATTTTCTCAACAACTCATTAAAAACAAGTTTCTCAGTACATTTGTAAGAGGTAAGCTCCTGCTAGGGAAGTATAATTGTATATGATGGAAGCAAGACAGACAGCTATTGATCAAAGGAAATAAGGAAGAAAACAAGGCAGGCATATGCAACAGAACATTGTAACCAATACTTTCCTACTTAATCCTAATTAAATACCCTTAGTCATTAACCTAGTTTCAGATCCTTTTATACCACTCTGAATGACAAGCACCTGTCATTCGCATGTCATATCCTTTAGATAACAAAACACCAAGAATATCCTACAACAAATATTTTCACACCAGTTTCCCTTCTCCTAGATGTGAAATGCCTCCTAATATCTCACAGCTATGAAATACTCTACTTATTGAAAGAATCTCCTCACCCAGCTAACAAATTAGCTCTGTTTCCAAATGACAGCTTATCTTAGCTGTCATCATAGCCAACAAGCGTCTCCATCTCCAATAGTAATTTGGCAACAAGCATCCCGAGTCTCCTGATTTTAATAATATGATGTGATCTCAGTATTTGTTTTACTACTCAGGTATTATCAGGGTGGTGAGGCACTGGAACAAGTTGCCCAGAGAAGCTGTGGATGTGCCATCTCTGGAAGCATTCAAGGCCAAGTTGGATGGGGCTATGGGCAGCCTGATTCAGTGACTAGCAATTCCAAGTATAACACGGGGTTGGAACTAGATGACCTTTAATGTCTTCTTCAACCTCAGCCATTCTATGGTTCTATGATGATTCTGTGATTATTTATCTATTTTGTTAATCTAAGTCAATGATTTCTGAAGTAGACCTAACAATTTATTTAAATGTGTGACTTATCAGCATTAATGGCATTATGCTGCATTTAAAAGAAAATACTGTGGAACAGATACAAAAAAGTCATGACAGTGCTTAATGATCGTTTGTAGGTACATTCACTCTTATGTTTAGTTGCTGTCAATTTTTTAGTATTTTGAAATGTTTATTCACACTAAAATTACATTTAAGGACAAAATATCATAAAACAAATATTTGTTATTGTCAATTATTTTATTTTTTAAAAGCCGTCCATTTTTTTCATTATTTAATTTACAGTTAAAGTACCTATTCTTGCCAGGCATGTCACTGTGCACATAATCGTCCACTAAAACCACTATCAATAAGATTAAATTAATCTACTCATCAATATCTAGTTAAGTAACCTCCATTTTGGAAAAATGATTTATTACAAACTTAACAAAATCAGATATTACCTTGGATAGAAACCACATCAGTTCTTAACAATACTGAACCCAATATAATAAATCCAAGTATCTGATACCAGAGCAAAAATCGTTGCATTTAAAAACTAGACTTGACAACAAATATTTCTAAGGACAACTCTAGTGATAAAGCTGTGTTTAATACATAAACAAGAACAAAACTCCAATAGCACTCCAAACAACTCTGGGAAGCCATCACGGCTTAAACACTTCAGAACTCATTATTATGAAAAAGGTACTTTTGGATATTCTTCAACCCATACAGGTAGAATAGTACATACCCTTCCTATCAGGTAAAAAAATGAAGCATACTTAGAAGCTTTTCTTTTCTTTTTTTTTTTTTTTTTTTCTTTAAAACTTGTCTTTATATCTTTACTCCTGTTATTAGAGAATAATTTTTAAGGGACACTTATTGGAATACGTTTTCTAAAAATATATTGTCATTTAAAAACAAATGATTTTTTTATCTAGAAATATCATACCCCCATTACAATTTCAGCAATTATTATTTGGCTTCTAATACATTTATACTTGCAAAGACATACCCAATTATGCATGTCATCAATTTAGATTAGCTTCGTTCAAGCTTAGAAAGTCCCCTAGGAGTTGATGGACAGACTGTGCCCAAGCAGGGAAAGTGAGTCTATGAGAACTCCGCAGAGAGATGAAGTGATAAACTGACTTAAGAATCATATGAGACAAAACATGTAAAAAAAGTAAATTTCAGAAATAAACAGGCAAGTGGGCATGGAACAACCTTAGCCATTCTCCTAATCTGAGAGAGTAACATTATGTACGTGTCCAATGTGTAATATCTACTCAATGACCAAACAGGATGAGATGGAACTGAGTGCTGCCATTCCCTGCCCTGTTGATGAACCCCAGTGTATGCTATAACATCACTGCTATAAATCGTAAGATACTGAATGGTGGAAAAAACTGCTATTTGTTCAGTAAGGAGAAGAAAAAGTTCTACAGTAGTTAGGGACTTCCCTAAGAATAAATGTGACAAGAAAATCCAGCTTTCTTTACAAGGCTATTATGATATGAATATATTTTATATCATTTTTATATGTAGAGTTGTCTGATGCAAGAATTATCTTGCACATCATGTTTTGTGGTAATTTGATGCAATTTATGAGAAGCGAGCTTTGGTCTTTGTGCATTTTTCCCTCCTTCAGGCATTCTGAGATAAAGGATATTGTCATTAACTTTATCTGTTCTTCAATGACCAGTGATCTATTTGGATAGGATTGGCCATCACATACGTGAAGATATCAACAAACTTGTAAACAACTTGTATCAAACATAAGATTTTTAGGCAAACAACAAACTGTTGAGGAAACAACATTTCTAAGGATTGTACATATATTTAATAGCTTTTAGGGAATGGAAAATGAATGAAAAGTGTATCTGAATCAAAAAGGAAGAAAAACACGTTTGTTGGTGATGCAACCTCTTCAACTTGTGCTAATGACAAACATGATCTAATATTGGATGTATTCCTCCAATTCCAGTGACATTTCTAAAATGATGGTGACAATGCCTCATAAAACTATTTTACAACAGAAGTTTTTGCTTATTTGAAAATAGATGATATCTAACTTACTTAACAATGTTCAATTGGTTATCATATGAAATTAGAGCTCTTTTAAACGAAAACTGCGATGTAAAAAAAGTCATGTCAGTTTTTAAAATTATTTATATGTCAGCAAGATTTATAGAAGAATAATAATGGATTACATTCTGTTGCAGAAAA